>NC_058132.1:110906019-111029291 GCF_016433145.1 Gracilinanus agilis | reverse complement strand
CAGGACTTCCCATCTGGAGACCTGACTCATAATCCCCTGAGCCACCTAACTATTCCCTGCTGTTACTTTTACTACTTCTATTCCCACTACTACTATTTTTATTCCTATTGCTACTTTTGTTCCTACTATGACTAAAGTACTACTGCTACTGCTGCCACCATTACCAAAGGTCAGACAAGTAGTGAGTGGCAGTGACAAGATCATTTGACTTTAACTCCTTGCTCTTTCCACTACAATTCACTGCTCAGTAAGACCTTTGGCTTGCAAAAATAGAATAAACTGAATGCTTTTGACTCCTACCCTGGATTTATAATCAGGAAGACCTGGGAACAAATCCCATCTCAGCATTTATTAGCTCTGTGACCTAGAACAGGTCATTTCTCTTTGTGATCCTCAGTTTCTTCTTCACATTGTATAATTAGAATTTGCTCCTTAGGACTCCAAATCCCAGCATCCTACTTTTGTTCTCACCTTACATCCTTATGTTTTGGAGATAGAATTTTCTGAGACCTCATCTCTCTCTCTTTTCCTGCTAAAGTGGCTGGGAAGACTTCTCTTTACTCAGGCTTTTACTTTTGTCTTTTTATTTCTTTTACTTCAAGTGATTATTAGTAAATTTTATAAAATATAATAGTTGGAGTTATTGGATATTGATTTTAATCTTACAACATGTACTTTAAATATAGTAATAACAATAACAACTAGTATTTCTAAGGTGCTTTTAAGGTTTCACAAAGAGCTTTGCAAAAATTATCTCATTCATTCCTTACAACAACTATACTAACTCTCAGGTTTGTGAGGCACAAAGGAGAAACTAATAGAAGGTATATTTGAATCTTTTAAATGACAAATAAATGATTTTAATAAATAAATATATTTTATTTTTAAATATTTTTAAAATGAAATTTTAAATAAAATTTATACAATTTATAAATAAAATTTTAGTAAAATTATAAAGAAATAAATCTCATCATTATTATCATTATATGATCTTCTATGTCTATCCAGGGCCAGCAGTGTTGCAGTGAGGGGGGAAATCTATAAACTTACAGGGTTAGTTTCAGTTGTTCTCACTGGTGCCTCCCACCTCAAATGGTGTCAGATGTTGTCATTTCCATTTTCCCCTTGAATATGTCTGATCTTGAGGGCTCCAGCCTGCCCTTCTTCTAACTCCTGTCTGTTTTTCTGTGGTTCAGTATAAATAGATTGGAGGAACCTCTTGGGACATTGTGATATATGATGAAAATGACCTCAAAAATGCATGGCTCCCACTGGAACTGGTCCTTGTATGTGTGGGGAGTGTGTCACCACTGGCACCGGGGAGTCTACAGAGGCAGAAATGCTGTGGTTCCCTTTGCACCCAGAGCTGGCCTGTGGTTTTGAGGGCTTTCTTTCCATCAGCTGCTTCGAAGAGCATATAGGGGTGGAGTATGGGGTGGCCACTGTTGGTGTGGCCCTTGTTTCTTGGCTCTTGTCAACTGAGAAGGAGGCAGGGCTGGCTGAGAAAAGGAGGAGGGTGGAAAAGCAGATGTGATTCAGACTCTGGGTGCCGCCTGGCTACCAGCTGCCAAGCACCTTCTATTGACTCAGGTGTGGTCAGGACAGTTAAGATAAGAATGATGGACTTCACTGAAAGCTGACGAACACCCTTTATGTACCCTGTGGATTCAAAAAACAAATGAACAGCAACTCCCCCCACAAAACCCAGGACGTGTTCCTTGATGGAAGAGAGAGGACTAAACACTGCCTAGGCGTTTATAAAATATGAACCCATGGCCTGGGAGGTGTTTGGGAGACCTGGGTTCTTCTTCAGGCTGTTCCACTAACTTACTGTGGGAATTTGGGCAATAAGCATCTGCTGTGTTCAGGATGGACGAAGTCCTTCCCTCCCTTCAGGTCTCAGTTTCTTCATCTGTAAAATGAGCAAGTTGAAGTAACCGATCCAAAAGATGTCTTCTATTCTCTGATTCAGTGATAAGGATTGGATTAGATGAGCTCTAAGGATCCTTCCATCTATTGGAGTCTGGAATTAGAGTTTAGTATTGCAGCACTTTTCTACCAAAGAATCTGGGGAGTAGGATGCTAATGTTTCTCTTCTGCTGTGTGGGATCAGAACCGTATCTGTTTTTAAAAACAAAACTATTAGACTACTCTGAGAGCAGGAACACTTTCATATGTATTTGTTCATTGAATTTCCAGTATCTTGCGTAATATTCTGAAATATAGGAAATGTTTAATATGCATTTATGGAATCAAATTTGTTACAGAAAATGCTGGTCATTAACATTGGAATCATAGTATCCCAGACTTGGAGACTCAGATGGTTTTGAAGGAGCCACAGCAGATCTGAGTGAGGTCCAAGCATAAGCTGATCATCCCTCTTGGGAGAGAAGGCAAAGGAACTTTTTAAAGGACAGGAAAAGAGCTTCAGTGAGGCAAAAAGAATCTACAATCAAGGAAAGAAGACTTAAGCCTTGCCAGACTATTGGCATGAGGAAGCCAAAAAAAGGAAGGAACAAAGGACAGCTGTACACTCTCTTAAAACCAGATTCCTGAAGAGACAAACAGGATTCACACAGCAAGTTAGTGGAACAGCCTGAAGGAGAACCCAGGTCTTCTGAGCACTTTCCAAGCCTTTGATTCATATCTTGGCAGTCTCTTTTCCTCTCTGTTCCATCTATTTGAACTTAGGAAAATGAGCCTTCCTGTCCCAAGCCTGGTACTTTATGCCCTGTGCCACCTGGGTACTCTAAGAATAGCTACCATTTACATAGCAGTAAATAGAATGCTGGACCCGGAGTCAGGAAGGCCAGAGTTTACATCTAGACTTGCACAATTTACTGGCTGTGGGGGCCCTAGGCTAGTCACTTAACTTCTTTTGGCCTCAGTTTCTTCATTTGTAAAACTGGAATAATAAAAGTACCTATAAAATGAGAATAATAAGAGGACCTAATTTACCCAGTGTTGTTGTGAGGATCAAATAAGATATTAATATTAACACCTTACAAGACTCAAAGTACTATATAAATGCTAGTTGCTAATAATAATAGAGTGGTAGGTTGCCTTGAAGGAGACCTGGATTTGAATTCTACCTAAACTCTTAAAACCTTATGACCCTGGGCAAATCACTCAACCTCTGTGACCTTTAGGCAGCTTCCCTAGGATTTCCCTTCTAAGGGGCCCTGGACCATAGAGTACAATGAAGAGAGTAAGAAGTTCATCCAGGAGCGAAAGATATTATTAATGTTATATGTATATATATATGTGATATAATAATATAATAACAAAAGACACTGGCTGGGTACTAGATGTACAGAGATAAAAAAGAAATAGCTCTTATTCCCTACGATATTAACATTCTATCAAGACATCCCATCCATGCAAAGTTCAAGCCAGTATTTTTGAACAGATATTTTGGTGAAGTGAGAGGAACATTGGTTTTCAAGTCAAAAGACCTAGATTTGAATCTTGGCTCCAATTCTTTTTCGCTCTGTGACTGAGTCAGCCCATTTGATTCCCATTGGCCCTGCCTCATCTGTAAAATGAAGCTATTAATTGCCATATAATCCAACTTCTAGGGTTTTTAGGGATAAGATACTTTGGAAAATACAGAATCAAAATCATAGAATTTGAGAGTTGGAATGGACCTCAGTGGTCTTTTGTGTCAATCCTCATGGTAACATACCCAATGCGGTTATAACCTCTCCTTGAACACCATCAGTAAGAAGGGGACTCATTATCTCCCAAAGCAGCCCATTTCACTTTTGGACAATGGCTGTAAATATTAGTGAAAGATTTATTCTAGTAAATATTAGTAAATTAGTAAAATAAAAAAGTAGTAAAATAATTTTTCCTGACATTAGAGCTATACTGGCTTCTTTGTAGCTTTTACCCATTACTCCTGGTTTTGCCCTCAGGTTATAATTAGGAAAAAAAACGAAACCTTTTCTACAAGATATGCCTTCAGATAACTGAAAACAATGATTGTTTCTCTGCTCCTTCCTCAGGTCTTTCAAATGGTCCTCTTAAGGCATAGATTCAAGACCTTTCACCATTATGGTTTTCCTCCTCTAAGCAGTTTCCAGTTTATCAGTATCTTTCCTAATCTGTGTGCCCAGAACTAAACATAAAATACCAGATGAGGTCCTGATGAGGACAAAGTACCATGGGATTATCATTTTCCTATTGCCTGGAACCAGGTTTCTCTTTTTGCAGTTTAAAGTTATTTTAGCATTTTTGGCCATCACATCCCAATGCTGGCTCAATGATCTTGCAGTCCTTTAACCCTTCGCCTCCCCCAGATCTTTTTCAGAACATTTGCTGTCTAACCATGACTTGTAAAATTCTTTTTTAAACCCATATAAAAATTCAGAACTTCTAGGAGTTATATTTTAATCATTACTGGTAAAAATGAGGGAGGATGTTGTGTGTGTAGTCATATACTTTTTCAAACCTTTACCTTCCATCTTAGAATCAAAGATAAGATTTTGAAAAAATATTAAATAATGATTCTAAGGTAAAGATTAGGCAACTGGGATTAAGTGACTTGCCCAGGGTCACATGGCTAGGAAGTGTCTTGAGGTCAGATTTGAACCCAGGACCTCCTGTCTCTAGACCTGGCTCTCTAGCCACTGAGCCACCTAGTTTTCCCTTTATATACTTCAAACAAACATTTATTAAGTTTCTGTTACTTACACAGCACTGGGCTTAATGTTGTTCAGAGGTGTCACACCTACAGCCTAGTGTTGTGAAGAGATGTCTAACTCCTAGCTGCTTTTTTTTCGAAGTCAAAATGCTTCTGGCTTGGATCTGTTTGTGTCTGAATTTTGACACCATTGTTGTAGAGGGTGCATTTAACCAGAAGATGTTAATAATCTAGGAAACCTCATTTGTTGGCAGTTGCCCCAGATGCTGTACCCGACTTGAAGGAATTTAGCTGTTAGTTTAAAGAGTTAAGCCAAAATGTATACCACTGATAAAAGAAACATCCATGTGTTGTAGAGTTAGTCATGTGGGTACACATCTGCAATAAGGGTCTGCTTCCCTTTTCTGGGGGGCCAGTGGTCCTTCCTGGCCCCCTACTTTACCCCTGGCTGTCCCAAGCCTTCCCTGCCTTCATTGCCACTAGCTTCTCTGGCTAAGGGAGGAGAACGACTTGGCCCTTGCCCTTATGGAACTATTCCCTCCCTGACTCCATTGCTACTAGTTTCCTAGTTGGACTTGTAGAGGAGGTAGATTTAAAAGTGACCGGAGCCTATATTAATGGAAAAAGCATTGGACCCTAGAAGACTTAGATTTGCATCCTAACTTGCCCACTTACTATTTATGTGCCTCAGGGTACAGTGTAAAAATTGGAAAATATACCAATAATTTGGAGAGTATCCCAAGGAGAGAAACCATCATGTTGAAGGGCCTTGAATTTATGCCTTAAGAAGAGTAGTTGAAGTACGTGGGAAAGTTTAGACTGGAAAGAGGGCAGATAAATCTGATAATTTTCAATTATTTGAAGAACTATCTTGTAGAAAAGATATTAGCTTTTTTTCTGAATTAGCACCAGAGGGCAAAACCTATAGACGATGCAGAGGCCAATTTAGACCTAATGTCAGAAAAAACGTTCCACTTTTGCTAATTTTTTATTTTAATAACTTACTCAGTTATATTTACTAATGTTTCCCCTGGGCATGTAACAATGTTTTGGGGCCTCGGATTCCTCATGTTTTAAATACTGTTTTTCTACTTTTCTTTCACAAGACCCTACCACTTGTTAAAGGCTGTGCTTTTTCCTTGAGAGAGGCGAGGGGCTTTGTCTTTATAAGATGTTAAAAAGGCTTACCCTACCCACTGCCACTCCAATACATGCCCTTCCTCTGGCCACATGCAGTTACTGCTACCAATGGCTCTGGCCAGTCTTACATTCCTTTAAAGGGGAAGAAGGATCTTTTGCTGTGGTAACAGGAATTTTAGGAAAGGTCACCAGCTTGGGTCCTTTTGGTGTTACTTAATGTCTCTTTGAGACTAATTGAAACTCCAGGTTATAACCTGAGTGCCAACTATCAGAGGTATGGTGGAAATGGAAAGGAATTTATTCACCCTAAATAAATTCTAGGACAACTAGAGAACTTTCCATTTGAAAGTGGAAGAAGCAAATGAAGAAGATAAAGTAAGACAAAGTAAGACAAAGAAAATAGCTAACTTAAGCTAACTCTATTCTCTTTTAGTTGAGAATGGAGGATGAGTCATTTTGAATGGTTATTGTTGTTCAGTCATATCTGACTCTTTGTGGCCCCATTTGGGGTTTTCTTGACAAAGATATTGGAGTGGTTTTGTTGTGGGAGAAACATACCCAAGTTTATAGCAGAGTTTTACCCCAAGAATGGGAGGCTCAAACCCTGTTCAATCTAGAAGTAAGAAAATAATTTTATTTGAAGAAAAGGTTTAAGGTGGTGAAATAGTCTAATACTTGGTAGAATAGCCTGGGAGTTAGTGAAAGAGCCTTAGACTTGATGGATTGGGGAGGGGGGCTATCTGGAGTTGATGGAATAGAAGTTCTCCAGGTGTGAAGTAACAGCTCCATCTGTAGAGTAGCAGCTCTGGAGCTGGTGGAATAGTAGCTCCAAAGCCCTGGGCTGATGGAGTAGAAGCCTGGGAATTGATGGAGTAGCAGCTCTTGGGGTAAGAGAGTAGTCCCTGGGACTGATGGGATATAGCCCAGTAGGTAATGGAGTAGCAGCCCCAAGTGTGGATCAGGGTTTGCATATTCATTGAGGGCCTGGGAGCTTGTCATCTCCCATTCTAGTGAAATCTCCACCTTTCCCCCAAACCCTGGAAAATGGGCATGGCCAAATTCAGGTGGAAGTGTGTTTTGGGATACACATCATATGTGAATTTGAAGGCACCTGAAAGGGAATAAGGAGCATTTTGTAGATTTGGGGGATTCTTCAGGAATGCCAGAGCCCTTAATGTACATGTCCCATGTTTTCCCAATTGTCTATTTGCCATCAATTGTCAATTTGGGAGAGATCTTGCTACCCTTCTAGAATGGGAACATGGTGAGGGATGGGATATAGCACGGTAGATGACCACTATAGATACTTAATAATGTCTAACAGTTCAAAACTAAAGTAAATATAGAACAATATGAGTAATTAATAATGTAGAGCAGGCACAAAGCTGATGCCCAGGAGAGAACATTACAGAATCTGTACACGTGATGGGTGATACAGAATGGATAACTGATCAACAATATAGATTCTGCAATTCATGTTTGACTAAAACAGACCTTGCAGTTTATGTTTAACTAGTGCTAACAGATAAGAAATACAAGATTTCAGAGTATGAGAGTCCTGTTTCTGTTATCACCCTTCAGTGACCACTGCCCATCTCCATCAGTTTGCCATTTCCTTCTCCAGCTCATTTTAAAGATGAGGAAACTGAGGCAAACAAGGTTAAATCACACAGCTAGTAAGTATCTTAGGCCAGATTTGGACTCAGGTCTTCCTGACTCCAGACCCTGGTGCTCTATCCAATCCACCACCTAGCTGTTCCATTTCTAATCGGAAGACTTGAAATGTATTGATCAGCTCTCAAAGCATGTGGGCCACAGAGAACTCTGAAATAGCCTCACAAAAGAGCAATAAACCACCATGTCCATCCCCTCCCCCAGGAGGGAAAATTTGTAGCCAATAGCAATTTTTTGTTACTTGTTTTGGAGATTTTATCTGCTCCTGTGGTTTCTTTTTGCAGAAGATTTTTATGATGCTCCTCTGTGAGAAAGCATCCATCACTCCCAGTGGAAAGTCTTTGAGCCCTTTTTAAAGTTAGGCTAGGGCAGGCAAACTAATTTCACCTTCCTTAGCCCTACTAGCTAGTACTTGGCCATACAAATTAGCTTGAAGCTTTCATAAGCTTCTAGGAGGCACTTAATGATGCTAGGGGTGGCAGGGCAGAGTCTGAAGATAGGTAGAGCTGGCAACCTTTGCTCTGCATTGCTGCATTAATAGCAAAGTTTTCTTTCCTTAAATTTAGCTATTAGACAAAGGAAGATTGGAGACCAAACAAGGCATTCTTATTATATAAGACCATACAAACATTCTAATAACTTTGACTGTTGTTCTTATAAACAGATGAGTCTCTCTCATACGTGGTCGGTACATGGTCTTCCTGTTTGGGGCTTCTCACCCTCAGAAGGAAATGTGTGCTTGTATAAACATAAACACACTCTCCCATCCCCACACCACCAGCCCCCCACATCTAGCAGACTGACTGCTCTTTAGATGTCTTCAACAGACCACATTTCATGGTTATCCTCAGTTGCCTTTCTCAAAGTCAAGGTCTTCTAAAATGAAGGCTTTTGTCCCTCAAAGTGACTTTAGTGAGATTTTATGTCAGTGCTACTAATATATTCTCAAGTCCAGGTTTCTGGCTAAAATTCACATTGATAGTTTTAAGTTGTGATTACAGTTGGTTAGATGCAGGTTTTTTTTCTCATTTCCCCGTTTCATTGGCTAATTGCCAAAAATAGGAAGCTTTCTTAATTAATAACAAGTCACATTTCTATTTTATTCCACTTAAAAGATTGCAGAAATACTTTCACTGTGGCAAATTTGTGTGGTGAAAATATAATTCTTGTTATCCCCATTTTTTGTATTTGATTGTTCAAGAGTTTCAGTTGTATCTAACTCTTCATACTCCCATTTGGGATTTTTTTGGCAAAAATCCTGGAATGGTTTGCCATTTCCTTCTCTAACTCATTTTATAGATGAGGAACTGAGGCAAACAAGATTAAATCACATAGCTAGTAAGTGTCTGAGGCTGGATTTGAACTCAGGAAGAGGAGTCCTCTTAACTTCAGGCCCAGCTCTACACCACTTAATTGGTCCAGACCCATTTTACAAATCAGGAAATTGGGACCCACAGGAGTGAGCCCCTTCCTTATCATACAGCTAATAAATGTAAAATGAAAAGCGTGAACTAGATGCTCAAAAGCAGTGGTGTCAACCTCAAATAGAAACTGAAAAACCCTGGACCTGTGATTTCTTACTACTGAGGAACTCTCCACATGAAGAGTTATTATTATATTAGGACATTATATATTTTACATATTATATTCCATAGAAGGTTATTAAAATAATCTTATATCTATATAAGAGATTTTCTATATTCTATTTTATTTTTATTTATTTTGTTAAATATTTCCCAGTTACATTTTAATCTGGTCTTGGTAGCATTGAAGGGTATTATAGTTGCAGTTTGTAGGCCCTGGGTTTGACCCCTTTGCTCTGAAAATTCTTCTAGGCCTTAATCTGTTCCTTTGAAAGTGTGTTCAGAAATTATACTCAGATTTTTTTGACTCTAAAGCCTGAGATCTTTTTTCCCCAATTTTTTCTTTTATTTTCTTTATTATGAGTTATCATTCTTATTTATTTTCTTTTTTCAATTGTTTTCTATAGTCTGGATTCCTGAATACAAAGAATAAGATATATATATAAGGGCTTACAGAGTGCCTTTTCACCCAAGAGGCAGATGTGATGGACCATATGCACTTATTCATAACAATGTCTTGGAGAAATGGCCTGATATCATTTATTGGTTAAAATTCAGGTCACTACTATGGGGGCAGCTGGGTAGCTCAGTGGATTGAGAACCAGACCTAGAGACAGGAGGTCCTAGGTTCAAATCTGACCTCAGACACTTCCCAGCTGTGTGACCCTGGGCAAGTCACTTGACCCCCATTGCCTAGCCTTACCACTCTTCTGCCTTGGAGCCAATACACAGTATTGACTCCAAGACAGAAAGTAAGGGTTTCAAAAAAAATTCAGGTCACTACAAATAGATTGAAATAGACATCAATGAAAATCTTTCAAATAATTCAGCTCTACTTGAATTTTTTCTGCAAATTTTTCTTTTCTCTGAGGAGCACAGATTAATTAATCTCTCTGATTAATTCCCTGACTATTATTGCTCCCTATTTTATGTTTATATTTATTTATTTATTTGTTATTTTTCTTGTTTTCTTTTTTCCAATTGTTTTCTATAGTTTGGATTCCTGAGTAAAAAGAATAAGAAATAATTAATAATCAGATCTTATTTTGTTTTCCTTGACCCCATTTTCTAGATGTTGTTAACTAGGCATGCCACAAAAATATATATGGCCCTTGTCTAGTGAACTCAAAGATGGATGGAGAGGAGGGTGATAGTTCTAGAGGAACATATTGGAGCTGGAGGATATAAACTCTTTCAATTTTTCATATGAATGTTTATACTCTGTAGGCTTTTGGGGGTGCCATTATAATGGCTGAAATAAGCAGGTTTGTCTAAGTGACTTCTCATGTGTCTTCCAGGTCTCAATTCTGGAATTCAACCATTGCAACCTCTATAAAGTCCATTTCCCCCATTCCTCCTTCTCCCATCTTTGTGATTCAAATGAAAGCATGTCAGGGGCCATTGTCTTCTAGCAAAGTGCCAATTTTTTGTCTTTGATTCAGTAACTCAAGTATTTGAGAGTCTATTGTATCCTCAGGTGCCTTTCTAACTGCCATTTATTTTGAGTCTGGACCTGTAATTACTTTCTTGCCAGGAGTTTTCCATGTAGAGACTCTCCACCTGGGCAGACTGGCAACACTGGTCATTTGTCATCTTGGAAAGTTACCTGACGGTACCTAGAAACTGGCCCATAGTTACACAACTCAGATGTGTCAGAAGTAGTATTTGAACCTACATCTTCCAGACTCCAAGGCTGGCTCCTTATTCACAGCATCATGCTGACTCTCTAGCTGGTGCCAGTGGGCAACAAAAGAAATAGAAAACACAGCCTGGGCTTTTATTTTTTATTAAAAAAACAAACAAACAAAACAAAACTTTCCTTCCATTGTTGTATCCATACTATATATTAGTTCCAAGACAGAAGAGTGGAAAGAGCTAGGCAGATGGAGTTAAGTGACTTACCCTGAATCACCCAGCTAGGAAGGATGTGAGGTCAGATTTCAGGACCTCCCATCTCTAGGCTTGGCTCTCTATCCACTGAGCCTAGCTGCCCCAAGTCTGAGCCTTTTAACTGAAAAGATAAAACAATTTCAAAGGAAGGCATGCCAGTGTTTCAAGTCTCTCCTTGGAAGCTTAAAAACTGTATCCCCTGAACAAGTCACTAAAATCCCATGAGCCTCAGTTTCCCTCCTCTGTAAAATGGGGGTGATGGCAATGTAATTAGTTGATATGAAATATAGATGGTAATTGTCAATGAATTACTCACATGGCTTTTTTGACTGTAGATCCCATGATCTTACCAGGACATCATGATTCCTTTTTGAGCTGAAGAAACGTGAATGGTTGTAATTAATTCCTCACCTTGTAGGAATGTTGCAAAGGAAGATGCTTATTTTAAAGTTTTGTTGTTGTTGGTCATTTTGGTTGTGTCTGACTCCTTGACTCCATTTGAGGTTTTCTTTGCGGAAATATTAGAGTGGTTTGCCATTTTCTTCTCCAGCTCATTTTACAGATGAGGAAACTGAGGTAAACAGGGTCATATGACTTGCCCAGAGTCACACAGTAGATTTTAATTCAGGTATTCTTGACCCCAGGCCTGGTATTTTATCCATTGTGCCATCTACCTTCCTGCTATAAACTTAAAGAACTGTCAAAATAAACTGTAATAATCATTTTTTTTAGAACAAACAACTGGAGGAAAATGAATTGCAATAGTATGAGGCAGCTATGTATTAACTAGAGGAACTGGTCCTAGAGTCACAAGGACCTGACTTTGAGTTCTGCCTTAGACATTTATTAGCTCTTTGACCCTTGGTAAGTCATTCAACCTTGTATTCCTCAGTTTTTTCAACTATAAAATGGGAATAATAATAATAATAATAATAATAATAATAATAATAATAATAATAAAACCCATTTCCCAGGATTTTGAGATCAATTGAAATGATATCTGTAAAGCACTTTGCAAACTTCAAAACATTATGAAAATTGGGGTAGCTGGATAGCTCAGTGGACTGAGAACCAGGCCTAGAGATAGGAGGTTCTAGGTTTAAATCTGGCCTCAGATATTTCCTAGCTTTGTGACCCTGGACAAGTCATTTAATTCCTATTGCCTAGTCCTTACCTTCCTTGCCTTGCAACCAATATACAGCATATGTCTAAAATGAAAAATAAATGTTCAAAGAAAAAAAACTATGCAAATGTCATTATTCTTATTTAACACTATTTGGAAGTTCAATAGGTGGTCTTAGAAGGAAGAAATAGATGAGTATATGCTGTAGATATTACTTTTAATTACTATTTAATTACTATTAAGGGAGAGCAAGAGTGCTGGGCTTGGAGTCAGGAAATCTGAGTTCACATCTTATATCAGACAATTGATTAGCTGTGACCCTGGGCAGGTCACTTAAACTCTCAGCCTCAGTTTCCTCAACAATAAAATGAAGAATTGATCTTGATGTCCTCTAATGGCCCTTCCAACTTTAGATCTATTATTTATTTATTTATTTATTTATTTATTTATTTATTTATTTGTTTGTTTGTTTATTTATTTTTTTGAACCCTTGTACTTCGGTGCATTGTCTCATAGGTGGAAGATTGGTAAGGGTGGGCAATGGGGGTCAAGTGACTTGCCCAGGGTCACACAGCTGGGAAGTGTCTGAGGCCGGGTTTGAACCTAGGACCTCCTGTCTCTAGGCCTATAATTTATTTTTAATTGAAAAATTTCAATTAATTAATTAAGAATATTTTTCCATGGTTACATGATTCATGTTCTTTCCCTCCCCCCCACCTCCAGCCAATGTGCATTTCCACTGGGTTTTACATGTATCATTATAGATCTATAATTTCTAAGGATCTTTATCCTTGTGAATTTTATAGTTCGAGTGTATATATGAAATCTTCCAGTGAATCCTGGAATTGGAAGAGACATTAAACATCATCCAGATAAATTGTTTCTTCCAAAATAATGGAGAAAAGGGGAGGAGAAAAGATTGTTTTATTAAATTTAGGATTGGAAGCCATTTGGGAGAAAAAGTCATGCTCCTGTTTAACAACATTTTGCCTCTTTCCTTCTCCATTAACATAAACAAACAAGAAACCCAAAACCTTTTTCTTGTGTACAATGACTAAGAATTCTGAGGAACCAGATGCTGCCCAGCAGTCACGAGTTTTGTGAGTTTCATTCTCATGGTTCATATACTTTTGTCCTTATAATCACTATATATTTATCTTGGGTTTGACAGAAGTTTAGGATTGAAGCTGACCAACATTTGGATGAGAGTCCCTTCAAAAATCCCTTTTAGGAAAGAGGATAAAATGGAGGGCAGTGGGGTGTTAGGCAGTTAATGCATGATGCTACAATGCTGAAGTCATTCTGTTTGTTTTTTAACTTTACCTTCTATCTAAGAATTAATTCTATTTATTTTTATTTTTTAATTTTAATTTTATTTTGAATATCTTCCCATAATTACATGTTTCATGTTCTTTCCCTTTCCCCCAAACCCCACCCCCTGTAGCTGACACACAATCCCGCTGGGTTTTACATGAATCAGTGATTAAGACCTAATTCCATATTATTGATAGTTGGACTAGAGTTATCATTTAGCATCTATCTTCCCAATAATATCCCCATCAACCCATATGTTCAAACAGTTGTTTTTCATCTGTGTTTTTACTCCCACAGATTTCTTCTGAATGTTGCTAGTTTTCTTTCTTATAAGTCATTCAATCTTGCTCTGGATCCTTGCGTTGCTTTTAATAGAGAAGTCTGTTATGTTCAATTGTACCACAGTGTATCAGTTTCTGTGTACAATGTTCTCCTGATTCTGCTCCTTTCACCCTGCATCAATTCCTGGAGGTCGTTCCAGTTCACATGGAATTCCTCCACTTAAGAATTAATTCTAAGTATTGGTTCTAAGGCAGAAGAGTAGTAAGGGCTAGGCAATGGGGGTTAAGTGACTTATCCAGGATCATACAACTGGGAAGTGTCTGAAATCAAATTTGAACCCAGGACCTCCTGACTCCAGGTCTGGCACTCTATCCACTGAACTATTCAGCTGCCTCTTGAGCCGGGGAGTTCTGAGCTGCAGTAGGGCTCAAGGCAATCAAAGGTCCTCACTAAAGCTCGTAGCAATATGCTGTGCTCCTGGGAGCAGAGGGCCACCAGGCTGCCTAAGGAGGAGTAAACTGATCCAGGTCAGAAAAATGGAGTAGGTTAAAGCTTTCTTGCTGATCAGTATTGAAATGGGTCTGTGTGTAGTTACTGTGCTTCCTTCCCAGGTGAGATAGGGAAATCTCTCAAAATAAAACAAAAAATCAGATGAATGGATGGATGGATAGATATTGGAGATGGATAGATAAATATGAATAGAGAGATTGGTGGATAGATATTTTGATAGATATGAATTGATAGAAATAGATAGATGTGGATTGCTATAAACAGACAGATAGATGGATAGATGGATCGACAGACAGACAGATAGATAGATGGATGGATGAATAAATGAATAAAGATAGCCTTATTTTTTTAGGCTGCTTTGCTAACATGTTAATTCATATCAAGCTTGAAAGTCCACTAAAATATCTAGCTCTTTTCTTCACCTCTGAGGTAAGTTCACCCCTTTTCTCCTATCCTTTACTTGACTTCTTTAATTTTTTTAAATGTAAATATAGGACTTTCCATTTTTTAGTTTCAGCTTGAATTGTTCCAGTCTGCCTGGAACTATTTGAAGGCTGACTTCTATCCAAAGTGTTAGCTAGCTCTTCTTGTTTGATTATGGAGACTATGGTGAGAGTGTCCAGGAGGTAAGCAAAGACAGCAACAGATATTTGGATAAGGTGATACAATTAGAAACTTCAAAGAAAAGGGAGGTTCACCAGTGATGATGAAAGCAAAACAAAGGATCTAGACTCTAGTCCAATTCAACAAGGACTTACTAAGTGATTACTTTATGCAAGGTACTGAGCTAAACTCCATGGACATAAACAGAAAAAAGTGTCTACCTTTGGGGAGCCTTGCATTCTAAAGGGAGTTCAGAGTGGAATACAATAATATTTAATTTAATACAGTAATTTAAGAAAGTGCAAGAGATCACTAGCAACACTAGTAGAAGATCAAAAAAGACTGACTTCCAGGCTTCCTGTAGATGATGACAAGTGAGATGAGCCTTGAAGGAAGCTAGGTATATTTTAAAAGCAGCAAATGATGAGATGGGAGCACATTTCGAGCACGGGGAAACAGCTGAAGCAAAGGAGAAAGGAATAGTGTGTTCAGGAAGCAGTTTGACTAGAGGGTACATCATATGAAGCTAACTGCAATGTCTAATAATCCTGAAAAGGGAAGCAGCAACCAATCTGCAAAGGTCTTTAGATGCCAAGCTGAAGAATTTATATTTTACCCTAGAAGCAATAGAAAACATCTAAAACTTCTTGTGCAGAGGGTTAACATGATTAGACATATATGCTTTAGAAAGAAGTGGCAGCAGGGAGCTGGGATACACTAACTTCCCCTATACACTGACTTCCCCTCTAGACCCTAGGGATGGAGAAACAGGAAATGGGAACAATCCTTCTTTAAAAGTGACCACTAGGTCCTGTGGGAAAACCAGATTTCAATTTATGTGAAGGAGTAGAAAAACTATTTAGGGGAAGAAACTGAGGATAATCTGAGTTCAAACCTTCCCTCTGATGCTTACTATGATGGGAAGGTATTTAACCTGTCTCTGTTTCTAGATCTGTAAAACAAAATTACATTACAAGGGTAGAGTGAGGTAAAGAATATAAAGTGCTTTGCAAACCTTAAAGAAGCTTGCCACAATACACACACACCAGTTGTTATTTTTATAATTTGTCCAAGACTATGATTTCATCCAGGTAGCATACTTTCAGTGTTTCCCCATTATAATCTACCTTCAATTCAACTGTAAAATTAATATTTTTATTGCACAACTCTGACCACATTGCCACCATCTTCAGTAAACTTTAGTGGTTCCCTCTGACCTCCACTATCAAATAGAAAAAACTTCTGTTTGATATTCAAAGACCTTCATTACCTGGCCCTCTCCTACCTTTTCTAGTCTTCTTATATTTTACTCTCCCTAATTACTCTCCCTAATTACCCTAATTACACTGTAACATCCAGTTACAGTGGCCTCCTTTGATGTTCTTCAAACAAGACATTCCATCTCCAGACTCCATACATTTTCATAGGCTCCATTCCTAGAATATTCTCTCCCCCCCCCCCATCCCAATCTCCTGGCTTCCCTGACTTTCTAGGTAAAATGTCACCTTCTACAGGAAGAATTTCCTGACTCTCTTTAACGCTAGCACTTTCCCTCTGGTGATTATCTCTAATTTATTATGTTTATACCTTGTGTGTGTTGTTTATTCTGTTCTCTGACAACTGGGACTGCCTTTTGCCTTTCTTTGCATCGGCTCCATACAGTACCTAGAACCTAGTAGGGGCTTCATAAATGGTTAGCAATCGAATGAATGACTAGAAATTTTCCTTATTAACAAAGACAAGTAACTCATCTGAAGTTTATTATCTTAGAAAGTGACTTGCTTATGGTCACCCGGCTATTACTATATTAGTGGAGTAGAACTCGAACCCCAAGTCTTCTTGGCTCCAAGGCTGACCTGCTATTCACAACGTCCAATTCTCTCTACTATAATCATTTTTATTAATGGAAATAAAGAAGGGGAGAGTGTGGGAAGGGTTGGCATGAGTTATTGGGACATGTGGGTGACAAGGATTAGGGTTAAGAGACGAGTAGAGATGAGTTAGATGTTTGTGTTTTCCATGGGGAAGGGAAGAACAGGCAACTGTTATTATTGGAGAAGCTTATGGTTCCATTTACAAACTTGATGTAATGGCATTCTTTGACTTCTGGATGGACTCATTGAAAGCTCCTTCTGAGTTTTGAGGGAAAATAAGGCTTTGCTCAAAACTTAGTATCCAGCATGGGAGGAGACAGAAGAGTGAGGGAAGGGGGTTGAGTACTAGCCCCAGGCAAAATCATAAAGTAGGACAAGCTTACCTTCAGTACTTTCAGCTTGCCTTACCCCTATTTTTCCCTTCTAGTGCTAGGCACTGAATCTAGTATTTCTTTTCTCTCAAAAGCTGATCTCAGACAGCAGTCTTGAGATACTCATTCACACCAGAATGTAAAAATGCCTCATCTGGCCTTAATATGTTACTCTTCCCCCAGGGATTTTTGTTTTTAGAGGGGACGTGAAGTTTCAAGCCAGAGAAAAGAATCTCTGTTTCTGGAATTTCAGGGATCATGGATGATGGGAACTTTGAATTTTTAAGAATCTTGGCTCTGGTTTCCTTAACTTTTGGTCAAACGGGGGCAAACATTTATTTATGAGACGTCTGGACAGTTTGTGGGACCATCTGAGAGATTGGATCCTGTATGTCTGGGTGGGGTATTTTTATTTTTATTTAAACAGTAGCACAATGAAGTCATTTATCCAGTGTGCACCCTTGACCAAGTGAAACCTTGTTCCCCCCTTCTTTTTCCAGACATTTGCCTGAAAAAATTAAAGATGACCAACAACTGAAGAATATGAGTGGCCAATGGTTTTATGAAGCTAAGTCCAAGAGACACAGAGATAAAATCCATGGAGCAGACATAATTCGGGAATCGATGAGAAAAAAGAAACCACAAATAATTGGTGAGTTAATATTTTGATTACCTACCTTGTATTTGGGAGGATAAGAAGGAAAAGTATGAGGCCATGAGGGCAAGGAAAGGGTTTAGAAGAACAGGTAAGGTTTATATTTGAAGTATTCTGAGATTGCAGCTAAGTGATTCTGTTGAACAAAATGTTTTATGATCTAAGATTATGGACCTAAGATTCAAACTCATTTAGGCCTCTTACATTAATCTCTTTAGACCAGGTGTTCTTAACTTGGGGTCTTGGAATTTGAATTAAAAATGTTTTTGTTAATCACATTTTAATATAATTGATTTCCTTTGCAATCTTATTCATAATTGATGTATTTAAAATTATTCTTAGAATAGTTATTATTTACTAGACTTAAAGGGATAAGAGGGAGTGTTATAAAAAAATGTTGGTTTTTTTCAGCCAGGCCTAAAATCCCTGTAAATGCCTGTAATCCCTGCTGTTTGAGAGGTGAGATTGGTGGATTTTTAAAGATCAGCTTCCATAGGCTAAGCTGATAGGTTCCACATTAAGTTTAGCATTAATATGATGAACTTTGGGAGGTTGCCTAAGGAGGGGTAACTGGATCCAGGTTGGAAATAGCAGGTCAAAATTTCTGTGCTGGTCCAAGAGAGTTTGGCCCATCATTAGCTCCTGAACATCCAGTCTCAGCTAGAGAGGGACAGCCAAGCTTCAAATTAAGCAAACAGAAAGCAATTCTCATTTAGATGAAATGTGGGCTGGCTGGCTAAGTTTATATTTATATCTATATCTATATCTGTATCTATAGAGAGACAGACAGACAGACAGAGGGAGAGAGAGAGAGAGAGAGAGAGAGAGAGAGAGAGAGAGAGAGAGAGAGAGAGAGAGAGAGAGAGAGAAGGAATATAAAAGGCCACATATTACACCTGAAAGAGGATTGACTCTAGAGTCATAGGACCTGGGTTCAAAGGCCCTATTCTTGACACTATCTCTATGATCTTGAACAATTACTTAATTTCTCTAGCCTTCATTTTTCTCATCTGTAAAATAAGGGAGTTGGAAAGCTAGCCTCTGAGGTCCCATCTGGTTCAGTAAGCCTGCGAATCAAGATTCTATGGCAATAAATTGAGATATGTTTAAGTTAAAGCTGTAGATATCTGCAGCCCCCTCCATCTCTGAAAGACTTTAAGTGGGAACTGGTATGTATGTCTTTTATTTTCTATCATTGGATGCTGGGAGAAGACAATGGGCATTGCTGGAAAGAATAATGTACTGGGAGTCAGAATATAAGAGTTCTAAACCAAGTTCTGCCAATAATAAACTATATGATCTTTGACAAATTACTAGATCCTTATGTGCCTCTGTCAAATGATAGCCCTAAGATTCTATGGGGCTAAAGAGAAATGAACATCTCTCTCCATACCCAACTTGCATTTTGTTTTACCAGAGAGTCCAGAACTGAATAAGAAGATCTTGGTGATTTAGATAGCACTGAGAAATCATGTAGTAGCTTTAATTATTTAAACTGCTTGCTGCTACAGTATGCCAATATTTTCTCAATGATGGTCCCTCACCATCTCTGATCTGCTCTATTATAATAGCCTCCTACTTGGTCTTCCTCTCTTCAGTCTTTTTCTTCTCCAATCCATTCTCCACATGATTACCAAGGTCATGTTTCTGAGGTACAGGTCTACCATGCCATTTCTCCACTCTTTGCTGTTGTTGAGTCCTTCATTTAGGTTTGACTCTTCCTAACCTGTGAACCGTAGCACAACAGTGTTGTCCATGGGGTTTTCTTGGCAAAGATATTGAAGTGGTCCGTCATTTCCTTCTCCAACAGATTAAGTCAAACAGAGATTAAGTGAGTTGCCCAGTTCTTTGATTTGAATTCATGTCTTCCTGACTCTAACCCAATGCTCTATCCACTTATCTACCTAACTGTCTCCTTAACCAACTCTAATGGTTCCCCATTACTTTTAGGATTAAGGACAAATTCCTCTGCTTGGCATTTAAAGCCCTTTGCAACCTGGCTCCATTCTACCTTTCAAGACTTATTGCTCATTATTTCCCTTGGTATTCTTAACCTAGTCAAATTGGCCTTCACACATGGTATCGCATTTCCTATCTCCATACCTTCCCACAGATTCTTTTCTAGCCAGAATGTTTCTTCCTCACTTTTACCTCTAAGAATTCTTAGTTTTCTTTAAAACTCAGAAGCTATAAAATTCATTTATTCATAAATCCATCTAACAAGCATTTATTAAGTGGAGACTCTGTTAGATATTGGGAGAGCTATAGTTTATATAAGACATGGTCTTTGCTCTTATGGAGTTCATAGCCTCATATGAAGATAGGAAAAATGCATAGATAGCTTCAATATCCCATACTATATAAGTTTATTAGAGAATTCTAAGCAATATGTGATGTCAAATAATATTCAACTATTCCTAAAATAAGGTTAGTCTCTAAGTCACTGGGCCCTAATTGTGGCAAAAACAAGAAAGAGACTTCTGAAATTAAATGGAGCATTGTAATATAATTTTGTTGAGGCTGCTGTTGAACGGAAAAATAAAAAAGCCTGCTCAGATTTGGATAAAGCCTCTTGACTTACATCAGCATCTCTGAAATTAGAGACAAGAGGAGTAGGCAGGTAAGGCATGATGCAGTGTCCTGGAGGATAGGAGTGAAAGAGGGGAGAATAGCACAGTGAGGGACATTTTTAATGTGATTTTTAAATAAATGCACATATTTTAATGACAGAAAATTCTGTTCTGTATGGCCAATAGATATTTATGTAGTGATATGTCAAGTGGTGTGTGTTCCAGTAGACTGCTCAAAGCCTCAGATGGACAATAATGCACAAAAGGCATAATTTTTCAACTTTGCCTAGGGCATCCAAGCCTTATCCCTGATTTGCCTGAAACTTGCCCAGAGCTAAACACAACCTGTGCCCAGGCAGTGCCAACCCCCTTCTATTTCCCCATAGATCACAGTAGCCCCAGGAACTGACATTCTAAATTAGAGAAAATGAGTTACTAAATGCCTAGGGAACACAGTCCAGTGGGCAGCAAAGTACCAAAACTACACTGCCTTGTTTTCCCCCAAAGTCACCCTCTCTGGTTGAATTAAATCCAATAAGCAGATTGCTATGGATGGTGGAATCTGTCAAGGTGGTCTTTTGCATTTATTCTAAGCAGGGAGGAAAAAAGTAGGTAGAAAAGCAAAATGATCTGTCTTCCTAACTCAGAGGAGAATTTTCAAGTATAATGAAATCTATAATCTACTGGTGCTGTCCTCTACTACAAGGGTTCTTAACTTTTTTAGGTCATGGATCCCTTTTGGCAGTCAGTCTGGTGAAGCCTAGGGACCCCTTCTTCGAATCATGTTTTTAAATGCATAAAATAGATTATATAATATTATGAGGGAAACCATTTACACTGAGATAAAAGTTACCAAAATATTTTTAAAACAAGTAGACTGCTTCCCCAAAATCTATCCAAAGACCTTTTTAGAGTCCGTGAATTCCGGAAGAACTCCTGCTTGTGTCATAGCATCGTAGACTTAAAGGGACATAAGAAGTCATTAACTCCAACCCTTTAATTTTACAGATAAGTAAACTAATTTATAGAGGTTAAAAGGTCAAGAATCACAGAGTTGGAAGGGTCCTAAGAGGGCATTGAATTCAACCTTGTCCTTTTATGGATAAGAAAAGGCCCCATTGGTGGCTCAGTGGATTAAGAGCCAGGCCTAGAGACAAGAGGTCCTAGGTTCAAATCTGGCCTCAGACACTTCCTAGCTGTGTGACCCTGGGTAAGTCACTTAACACCTATTGCCCAGCCCTTACCACTCTTCTGCCTTGGAACTGATACAGAGTATTGATTCTAAGATGGAAGGTAAGGGTTTAAGAAAATGAAAAAGAAAAAGAAAACGGCCAAATGTAAGCTATAACAGACTATTTATTGCTGGGGATGGGGAGAAAATAGGAATTTTTAAATGTCAAAAAACAATTGTCAAAAAACAACAATTGTCAAAAACTGTTTCTACATGTAACTGAAAAAATAAAAACATCAAAAAATGTAATTAGGAAATATTTAACAAAATAAAAATACAATTGACTGAAAAGGAAGGAATGAAGAGAGGAAGGAGGGAAGGCAGACCCAGAGAAGTCACACAGCTAAAATGTTTCAGAAATGAGGGACGTTTTCTGCTGTCCATTTTGTTATTTTTTGTCTTTCATTCACACCATAAACAGGAAACTTACAGAGATCCTAAGGGAGGCTAGAGGCCTTGTAATCCACAAAATAGTTTTGTTTCCTTTTTTTCCATTATGTTTATTAGTAAAACAGCTTGTCTCCTCTGTCATTGCTTAGGTCTCCTCCATTCTTAGAAAACCTTTTACAGCTGACTGCTTTTCCAATATCATTCTATATTGGGTCTCCTAGAAAGAGTTTTATCTCCTTTTTGCTTCCATTTCCTCACCTGCATTTACTCCTCAGCCCCTAGCATCCTAGGTTCTCACCCCATCCTGTAGTTGTTTTAAGGTTATTAATAATTCTTTAATTGCTAAAGCCAGAGGCCATCTTGATCTTCTAACTGACTTCTCTGCAGCTTTTGGGGCTGTTTTATCTCCTGCTCTCACCTCTTAGATACTCTCTCCTCCTTTAGCTACTTTGACATTAATCTCTTGTGGTTCTCCTTCTACTGGTCTAATTCCATCTGTCTCCTTTACTGTATTATCATCCACTTCCCACCGACAATTCATGGACATTCCCTAAGGCTTGGCTCTGTCTACCTTCTCCACACTCATTCAATTGATCTCATCAGATTTTAGGAATTCAAGTATACATATGCAGTGATTCCCAGATCTATATATCTAGCTTTATTTTCTCTCCTGTACTGTAGTCCAATCATGTATCCACTGCCTTTTGGCTATCTCTTCCTGGATGATCCACTGGCATGCCAAGGACAACCTGTCCAAAACAATATTATCTCCCCTGCCCAAAAGAAAACCCATTCTTCTGTCCTATTTTCCTATTTTTTTAAAGCCTTTACTTTTCATCTTAGAATCAATCCTAAGTTTTGGTTCCTAGGCAGAAGAGTGGTAAGAGCTAGACAATGGGGGTTAAGTGACTTGTCCAGGATCACACAGCTAGGAAGTGCCTGAGGCCAAATTTGATGCCAGGACCTCCTGTCTCCAAGCCTGGCTCTCTATCTACTGAGCCATCTAACTGCCCCCTTTCTGTTCCTTTTTGAAGGTGCCACCAAATTTCTGGTCATTCAGGTTCTCATCTTGGAGTCACCCTTGACTTTTCTTGCTTCCCATACTCAGTAGCATATTCTCAGAACTGTTGCTCTGCTTTTTATAGCATTGGTCAATCCTCTTCTTTTCAATCATATTGCCACTACCCTAATATTTACTTTGTGTATATTTCATATATATTTAAATAGGTACAAGTTGCTTCCCCGGTAGAATGTAATCTCCTTGAGGGCAGAGGTTGTTTCTATTTTTGTCTCTGTATCCCCAGTGCCTTGCACAGTAGAGATCAGGAATTCTTAACTTGTTTGTAATGAATCTCTTTGGCAGACTGGTGGATCCATTCTCAGAATAATGTTTTTTAAGTGCATAAAATAGGATTAGAAAGGAAACTGATTATATTGAAATAGTTAATTAAAAAAAATTTAAGCCAAGTTGCATGACCCCAGATTAAGAATTAAATGCTTTGATTGCACAAATAAAATCTATATCAGAATAATCATTAAAGGTGGGAGTGAGGGAGAGAATTTGGATCTTAAAGTAAAGAAAATGCCAAAAATTGTCTCTACATGTAATTGGGGGGGAGGGGAATAAAATACTATTTAGAAAAGAGAATTAAATGCTGGTTGATTTAATGATCACACAACTAATGAGTGTTTGAACTGAAATTCAAGTCATCTGAATCCCAGATTCCAGAGTTGGAACAGATCATTAAAAATAATGATGATGATGATAGCTAGCATTTATATTTTTGTTGTGATGTTGTTTAGTAGTTTCAGTCATTTGGATTCTTTGTGATCCCATTTGGGGTTTTCTTGGCAGAGACACTGAAGTGGTTTGCCTTTCCTTCTGAAGCTCATTTTACAAATGAGGAAACGGAGGCAAACAGGGTTAAGTGACATGTCCAGGGTCACACAGCTATTAAACATCTGAGGTTGGATTTTAATTCACATCTTCCTGACTTCCAGCCCAGTACTCTTTGCCCAATATGCCATCTTGCTGCTTCTAGCACTTATATAGTGCTTACTGTTACATACCAGGCACTGTGCTAAGTGCTTTACTAATATCATCTCATTTTTGTTTTACAATAATCCTGGAAAGTAGGTACTATCATTATTCCAATTCTATAGATGAGGAAACTGAGCCAAACAGAGGTCAAGTTACTTGCTCTAGGTCACACAGCTTTCAGAGGCCAGATTTCAACTCATGTCTTCCTGACTCCAGACCAAGGAGTGAACGCACTTTGCCACCTAAGGTCTTTCTCCTTAGCTCATACATTTCCTTGATACTTAGCTTTTGCAGAATCTAAAGTATTCTTTTCCAGATGTTTCAGAACCTGAACAGATAAGTCTGGAACCTGGACATTTTGCTGAATCTGGTTTAGGAACTAGAAAGAATGATGTGGAAGAAATTGACCTCTATTTCCCTTTCAGCTCTTTCTCTTAAGAAGTGTGTTTTGATTCCCAACATCTCTTCCTTGCCCGTCTAAAATTTCTGCAAACTTTGGGCTGCAGCAGAATTTTGCTGGCTGTTTTTCTTCAGGGCTGAGAACTTGATTTGAGCCTTTAGCTTCAGCCAGTCCCCAGCGTCCTCGTGAGACCTGGCTCATTAGGACAAACATATGACTGCCATAGAGATTAATGGGAGCTTGTCACTGACGCTGTGGAGGAACCATTAATGAATGTCTCAGAATACATGATGGGACGGACGGTACCTCCTCTTTGCTGTTTGGTGAGCCTTGAGCAGACTTTTCTCCTATTTGTCAGAGCCTCTGTTTTCCTTTGGGATTATATTGGGAAAATGTTTTGAAAGCCTTAGATGAAAGGCTCCCAAGAGGTGTGTGGCTTCATTACTCTCTTGTAATGGCAAGCCATTAGCCGTTTCTTCTGTATTATCTTCAATCTCTCATCCTCTTCTGTTTAGACTTTTCCTTTGAATCTTTTATATTAGAGTTCCTATTACAGATGTGGATGTTTATTTTGTTTTCCTACTCTTCAATTCATTCAACATTTATTAAATGCTTACTGTATATCAGGCACTGTGGGGAACAAAAACTTAAATAAGGCATGCTTCTTTCCATCTTAGAATTTAGGAAAGGTGGCACATACAGTAGGAGTTTGTTTTATGCAAACTCAACATACATGAATTCAGAAATGTGTGACTGGTAATTGAGAAAAATGAAGGCAGAAAAATACTTTAAATAAAACATTTTAATTATATGATAAATCTGAGCCATTTTGCTAAGTGGCAGTTCACCCAATCACACTAATTCTTGCTGTGGGAAGCTTTAGTGTGACTATATAAATTGTGTGTGCATATATATATATATATATGTACATATATATACACATACACATTCACAATTTATTATAAAATGATATATATATATGTAGGTATAAATAATATAAATAAAATATATGTGTTTATAGATAAATAATATATACAATAATAAAGTAAATACATTTTTATTATAAAATATTTTATATATATTTATTTTAACCTTTACCTTCTGTCTTAGTAACAACTCTAAGATGGAAGATCAAAGGCTAGGCAAACCAGATTGAGTGACTTGCCCAGGGTCAGATGGCTAGGAAGTATCTGAATCTAGATTTAATCCCATGCTCTCTGGACTCCAGGCTTTGGTACTCCATCCCCCGAGCCACCTAGCTGCCCCAAGTCATTACACTGTTTTGCGCCAAACATTAGCTCCTGCATCATTCTTTGTCCAGTGGTCTGGCTTACAAACACATGACTTTGCAAAAGCCAAGTACCATGGAAATGTAGGAGCTAAAGAGAAAGACTTTAGGTGTCCCAGTGCATGCAGCCTTGGTCTGGAGTCAGGAAGACTTGAGCTGAAATCTGGCCTCAGATACTTAATAGCTGTGTGACCTAGAGCAATAACTGTGTCAGAGCAGTTCTCTTTGTTTCATTAATGCTATTTAGTATATTAATGGCCCCCAAAGTACAAGAGTAGTGTTGATGGTAGCTCTGATAAACCTAAGAACAGTTGTAAAGTTTGTATATTTGTATAAGAAATACTTATTAAATTGTGAAGTTCACTATTGTATATAATTTTCAGTTTTAGCAAAAGATCTTCGAATGTGTTGGTTACAGAAAAATGATGTCCTGTATACAAATGGTTATAATATAAAAGAATTCACATTTATAAGATCACAGATCTAGAACTTGAAAATCTAGCTCTAGAGCTTGGAAATCATTGAGGCCAATTCTCTGATTTTACAGATGAAATGATTTCCTCAAGGTCACAACACAGGTGGTAAGTGTCAGAAGCTGGTTTTGGACTCGGGTCTTCTGACTCCAGAACTAAATACTCTATGATAAAATGCAGTACAGAATAGTGGAAGAATCTGTGGATCACAGATTGAGAGTTAGAACTGACTTTATAGGCCACTGAGTCTAACTGCTCCCATTTTGCAGTTTAAGAAACTGAGTACCAGTGTGTGACTTGCCCAAGGTCACACAGCTAGTATCTGAGTTTGTTGTTCTTCAGTCATTTCAGTCATGTCCAATTGTTTGTGGCCTGCTTTGCAGTTTTCTTGGCAAAGATACTGGAATCGTTTATTATTTCTTTCTCCAGCTCATTTTACAGAAGGGGGAAATTGAGGCAAACAGGGTTAAGTGATTTACCCAAGGTCACCCAGCTAATAAGTGTCAGAGGCTAGATTTGAAATCAGTTCTTCTGGACTCCAGGTCTGGTGCTCTATCCACTGCACCACCTAGCTTCCCCCTAAGTATCTGAGATGGAACACAAATTCATGTCTTTCTGACTGTAGCCATGGGTTATTGTGAGGGCTAAATGAGATAGCATAGAGAAAGTACTTTGCAAATGTTAAAGTGCTAACTAATAATGATAATAGTTATTATTATCTCTCAATATCTTAGGCAATTCCCTACGATTATAAGTAGTTGATGTTGCAATCTGTATTGATAAAGGGAGTTTCCTTATTGGAAACTTCTTATACCAATGAAATCACAAGTCTGAACTTAAAAAAAAAAAAGAGCAAAATTCTGTATGTAATACAAGAAGGAGGTCATTGTTTCCTTGAGGATCAGGAAAGGCTTCCCAGAAGGAAGAGCATTATAATTGGACTTGAACAAATGAATAGGAATTCAATAGACAAAGAGGGGAAGTCAGGACATTCTAGGAACAGGAAATATTGTGAACTATGACAGAGAGACAGAAAAGTGTGAGGAATTGAGAGACATAGGGCAGGCT
Organism: Gracilinanus agilis; assembly: GCF_016433145.1. Lineage (NCBI taxonomy): Eukaryota > Metazoa > Chordata > Mammalia > Didelphimorphia > Didelphidae > Gracilinanus > Gracilinanus agilis. Next base: position 111,002,166 of record NC_058132.1, on the reverse strand, counting down.
CATTTGGCCACAGCATAGAGGGTACGGTAGAGAAATCCTAGGAGAGAGCTGGAAAGGCAAATTGAGACTAGATTATGAAGTCTTGAATGTCAAAAGAATTTGAGCTTTACTCAATAGATGATAAGAGAGCCACTAAATAGTTTTGAGTAGTGATAGGACCAAATCTTTGCATGAGGAATCCACAAATGGTAGATTTAGACCCAGTAGAAACTTCACATCTCATCTGATCCAACTCTTTCATTTTACAAATGGGGAAACTGAGTCCCAGGAAAGTGAAATAAATTATCAAGGGTCACAAAGCCAGTACATGGGAGAACCAATATCCTATCCCAATTCCTCTGATTCCAAGTCAGAGGTTGGGCAAGGAATAAAGAAGACCAGGAGCAGAGTCAGGAAAATCTGAGTTCAAATCCTGCCTCAGACACTTACTGTCTACCTGTTTGACCCTAAGCTGCCTCAGTTTTTTCAAAAGTAAAAGAAAGAGTTGGACTTGACTACCTCTACCATTTCAGCTCTAAATCTATGATCTTATTATTAAATTTAGAGCTACTCTCCATTCTCCTACAGTTTACCTCTAAACTAGGATAGCAACATCTCATGAAGGATGTTTTAGAATAGGAGAGGGTGGATATGGGAATTCATGGAAGATCTTTCGGGATAGAGGACTCATCATTTCATCTCTCTATTTATTCTCAATAAAAATCAACTGTTGGGGGCAGCTGGATAGCTCAGTGGATTGAGAGTCAAGCCTAGAGACGGGAGGTCCTAGGTTCAAATCTGGCCTCAGACACTTCCCAGCTGTGTGACCCTGGGCAAGTCACTTGACCCCCATTGCCCACCCTTACCACTCTTTCACCAAGGAGCCAACACACAGAAGTTAAGGGTTAAAAAAAAATAAAAATAAATAAATAAAAGTCAACTGTAAGGCAGGGGAGTAAAAAAAATTCATGTGCTTTTAGCCTGCATTAAACATTTATAACATCTGGAAGCAGATAGGTGGTCAGTGAATTGAGAACCAGGTCCAGAGACAAGAGGTCCTGTATTCAAAACTAAAATCAGTCACTTCCTAACTGTGTGGCCCTGGGAAAGTCACATAACTCCTATTGCCTAGTCCTTACCTCTCTTCTGTTTTGGAACCAATACACAGTATTGATTCTAAGATGGAAGGTAAGGGGTTAAAAAAACTTCTTTATACTAACCAGGAGGAGAGGGATATGATCATCTTATCGTACTTTTACCTAGTCAATAGACAACTTGGAGTATATCACATGTTCAGCACTGGAAGCTACCTTTAAAGAAAGATATTTATAGCCTAGATCAGTGATGGACAAACTTTTTAAAGAGGGGGCCAAAGGAAAGGAAATGCTCATCTGTCAGTCTGATTCTAAGGTAACTCTTTCGAAGTTTCATTATATTGTATCCTACTCATTGTATTCGTCAGATTAGGAATAATGTCATGCAGCCAATAGAACATTTTAGGGGGCTGAATCTGGCCTGTAGGCTATAGTTTGCCCATCTCTGGCCTAGAGCATATCTAGGGGCTAGTATGTGAAATAGTGAGGGGACTGAATACTCCAATCCAAAACCAAACAAACAACAACCAAAAAAAAGTCAAAAGAACTAGGATTGCTTAACTTGGAGAAGAAGAGACTCAAGAAGGAAGAGGATATCTTCATATAGCTGAAGCTATCATGTAGAAAAGTGATGGATTTTGTTTTGTTTAGCCCCAGATGACAAAACCAGGACCAATGGGCAGCCATAATTTGGCTCAATGATAAGAACAACTTAATAAGCAGAAGTGTTTCAAGATTGACATGAGCTGCCTAGAGAGCTATAAAGTTCCCCATCATTTGAGAATATCTTCTCCCCATCCTAACCCTCCGTGGACTGACACTCTCTCTCTCTCTCTCTCTCTCTCTCTCTCTCTCTCTCTCTCTCTCTCTCTCTGTCTGTCTGTCTCTCTCTCCCTATCTATCTTTTTATCCATCTGTCTGTCTAGCCATTCGTTCTTTCATTTATTTATTTACTTAAACTACTCATTTATTTGTTTTTACACAATTTTATTGTCCCCTTCCCCATTCTTTCAACCAGACAATTTGAAAAACAAACAAACAAAGCCTCATAAAAAATACCCATAGACCATCAAAACATCTTCCCACATTGGCCCTGCCTAAAAATATAGCTTTCATTTTGCATTTTAAGATCATTATATCTGTGTCAGGAGAACGTGATTCATCTCTAGCATGCTTTATCTTCAGTCCTCTGGCATTAGTGTTTTATTGTTAGTATTAAAAATAAAACTCTTACCTTTTGTCTTGGAATCCATGCTGGGTTTTAGTTCTGAGGTGGAAAAGCAGTAAGGGCTAGGCAATAGGGGTTAATTGACTTGCCCAGGGTCACATAGCTAGGAAGTGTCTGGTGGCAAATTTGAACCCAGGACCTCCTATCTCTAGGCATGACTTTCAATCCACTGAGCCACTCCCAGGCTCCTTTAGAGTTTATTATTGATTGCATTGATCCATGTTCTAAATTTTTTTAAGTTGTTTTTGATGATGTTGTTGTCTTTGTGCATCAATTGTTTTGCTGGTCCTGCTCAACTCCACTTGGAAATGTCAAGGAAAGATTGGATTAGCACTTCTTTGGGATGATGTAGAGGGAAGGCATGTTTCCAGGAGGGGTTGGCTTCCCTAAATGGCCTCTGAAGTCCTTTCCTAGTCTATGGGTCTATGAATCTTGGCTTTTGGAATTTTGGGGCAAATCACTTTCTACCTTTCTGTGCCTGTTTCATAATCTGCGAAAGAGAACAACAACAACAAAAACTGCCTATTTGTCAGTGAGGTGGGGATTTTTTTTGAGGATTAAAACTAGTGATGTATAGAAATACTTTATGAACCAAAAGGTGCAAAATGTCAGCTGCTTTTACTCCTGTTGTTGTCCTTACAGAAAAACTGGAAAGCATGAGTGACAGGTGTTTTTAACACTCCCATTTTCCAGATGATGATACTGAGCCCTAGAGAGATGAAGTGAGTCATTTGAGGTCACATGGCTTGTAAAACCAGAGCTAGAACTTAGATATCCTGCAATGTCATGTGCACACTACAAGCTAAGTACTCGAAGACTATGAAAGGGGGAGTTTCTAGCCGAGGCAATCAGGCAAAATAGGGGGAGCTAGAATCTGAACTAGGAGTTGGAATTTGCCTGATATGGTCAGTGGCAGTTGTCTAAACTGGGCTCTAGAAGTCTAGCTTTACAGCTCAAATCAGCAATTGGCCTGTAACAGCTTTTATGGGGTTGTGGAGGCAATAACCTTGCTGTGTTTGTTGGTTCATATTTCAGTTGAGCCAAATCAGAACAGAACAGCCAGAGTGAAGAAAACCTGGGTGAATAATGTCAACAGAGACATTCTCCTTCCCTCCGAGTTGTTGGGGGTCATGGAAGAGCCGGAGGATGATGTGAGTGGGCTGTCGAATTCAAGGTAAGAAAAGGCTGATGAGGGAGGAGCCAGTTGTTGGTTTTGAAGCTTTGTCTTTGAATCATTCCAGTGCTTGCCTGAAAGCTGAGACAGATGATGAGACAGTGTCCAAAGCTGCCACATTTGGACAGAGAGAATTTGGAGAGAAAGAAGGACTCAGTAGACAGGATGTGTGAGTTGGGGAGGGAATGAGAGATTTAGTGGGAAGATTGCAGGCTGATCATATTCATTGGCAATGTCTGACTGGCTCCAGTTTGGAGCAGAGAGTATTCCAGCTTGTGGAAGAACAGGACAAGACACGAACCCTGCATAGGCATCAATAGCCATCTTCCATTGTTTATAAAGCTCTTAATGATTCCAGGATTTAAAGATATGATATCATTTCAGGATCATTAAAAGCAATGCCTTGTCTAATTCTCTGTGCAAAAGGCTTTGTTCATTAAATGAGATAAAACCTATTAGGTACAACACAGATGTAAGCTGTGGTTATCAAGGGACTGCTGTAAAGAGCAAAATGTGAAATCGTATTTTTTTTTCTGGGCAGGGGAAGGTAGGAGGAAATGGACATGCCTAGTGGTAGATGGACCAACAGAGGATGTCAATTCTTCATTATTTTTAATACCTTTTTTTCAAGCCCTTACATTATATCTTAGGATTGATACTAAGTATTGATTCAATGATGGAAGAGAAGTAAGGGCTAGACAATTGGGGTTAAGGGACTTACTTAGGGTCACACAATTAGAAAGTGTCTGAGATCAGATTTGAACCTAGAACCTCCCTTCTCCAGGCCAGGTTCTCTATCCACTGAGCCTCCTAGCTGCCCCTCAATACTGTTTTTTTTCCACATTTTTTTAAACCCTTAACTTCTGTGTATTGGCTCCTAGGTAGAAGAGTGGTAAGGGTGGGCAATGGGGGTCAAGTGACTTGCCCAGGGTCACACAGCTGGGAAGTGTCTGAGGCCGGATTTGAACCTAGGACCTCTCGTCTCTAGGCCTGGCTCTCAATCCACTGAGCTACCCAGCTGCCCCCCCAATACTGTTTTGAAGAGGGAAATAATTCTCTGTTTCATGGCCTTGTTTTTCTATGATTTTGTGGAACTATGCTGGTATTAGATTTGTAGTCAGGAGACTTCTGGGTTCCAATTCTGCCTCTCATATTTTGTAGATACTTGTAATACTGAATATTAGTCACTTAACTTTGATGAGCCTCAGTTTTCCTAACTGTGAAATGGGGAATACAAAAAGTACCTGCCTAGCACGATCATTGTCCTGTTACTCCATGAAGCTAATCATTAGGCAATTCAGCTTTTTTCATTTTAATTTTCTTAAAAAGGAACTGATGTGACTCAGAAGCAGTGATAAGAAGGAGAGCAACTCAGACTTGTATAGGGCCTTTAAGTTGGCAAAAATGGTCATTTTTGTTCTTCACAACAACTTTATGACAAAGGCAGCACAGTCAGTCAACAAGCATTTACAAAGCCCCTATTACGTGCCAGGCACTGTGCTAAGAATTGATGCTACAAAGAAAGTTAAAAGACAGTTCTTGTTGTCAAGGAAGTATTATTAACCCCATTTCATGGATAAGGAAGCTGAGGTTCAGAAGGCTTAGTAAGGCATGTAGTCTATACCATATCTGAATCAGGATTTAAACCCAGGTCTCCTGACTCCAGTTGGTGATGGATCAGTACTGGAGATGTGATTTTGTTTGTGGAGAGAACTCTTAGAGGAGAAGACTCCATCTAAAATGCAATTAATAACTTATCTGCACCATAGAGAGTTGTCTAGAGTGTCTTGTCCAGGGTCAAATAAGCAGAGACATGTCAGAGACGGGACATTTTCAAGAACATAAAAAGGCTTTCTTGTGGAAGAGGTCTGTTTAGCCCCAGTCAAAAGAACTAGGAGCAACGCATGAAAGGCACAGAGGGAAACTGAGGCTTAATCTAAGGATGAAAATATATCCTAAAAATGCACAAACTGACTTAGAGATAGTTTCCTCTTTGGATGTCTTCAAGCAAAAGCAAATAATAAGGATTTTCTTCAGGGACAAGCTAAACTAGATTTTCACTGAGTTCCTTTCCAAGTTTGACATTTTTTGATTCTGTGCTCTATCATTGCAGTTAGTAGAAATATTTCTTCTCATTTTGGGGTAGCAGAAAAAAAAACTGCCCTGGGAGACATTATCTATAGCTTAAGTTTCAGCTCTCCTACTTACTCGATGTGCAATTGGATAAGTATTATAATCCCTCAGAGATAAGTAAGATGGGGGTCGTAATACAGATTTATTCCTCTATAAAGTAAATATTCCTATTGGTACACTAAAGTAGAGTTATATAAGAGATCCCTGGGGTGTCCCGCTAGTAGCAGTCTGGAGGATTCATTTAGCAAATATTAATAAGGAAACACCTACTGTGTGGAGGCTTTATGCTAGGTTCTGAGAGGGATGCAAAATTTATATAAAACAAAGTCCCTCATCTCATGAATTTATAGTCTAATAATAAATAGGACACAAATATAGCATCGCTCTCATATGCTATATGGCATTATGGTATTGCATGTCATATTACAGGAGATACAGAGTGGTATGGGAGTGCCCAGAGGTTGTTACTAATTGCAGGGAGCAGGAAAAGCTTTGTGGAGGAGGTGACATTTGAATTGAGTTCAGTAATTGAAGAAGAGGAAGGAGGCCATTCTAGGCATTAGGGGAGAGTGTAAGCAAAGCCCAGAAGAGTGTGTCTAGGGAGGCAGAGTAATCTCTGCTGTCTGAAATATTAAGTGAATGAAGGGGAATCAAAGTAGGTAGGTAGATAGATAGATGGATGGAGGGAGGGAGGGAAGAGATAGATTGATGGATGAATGGATGATGGATGGATGGATAGATAGATAAATAGATACATAAACAGATTGATAGATTGATAGACAGATAGACAGAACAGAGAGATGGATGTATAGACAGATAGATAAACAGACTGATAAACATACTGACTGATAGATTGATACACATAGATAAACGGATAGACAGACTGATAGACTAATAGATAGACAGATTGATAGACAGACAGATGGATGGATGGATGGATGGATAGACAGACAGACTGAAGGACAGACTGACAGATTGATGGATAGATGGATACATACATACATACATACATACATACATAGGACTAGCAAAAAATAGTCTATCAATAAACATTTATTAATCAATGGCTAGATGGTACAGTGGATAGAGCACCAGGCCTGGAGTCAGGAAGATTTCATCTGGCCTCAGACACTTATTAGTTGTGTGACTCTGGGGAAGTCATTTAACTTTGTCTCTGTTTCTACATCTTTAAAATGAGCTAGAGAAGGAAATGGCAACTACCCCTATATCTCTGTCAAGAAAACCCCACAAAATGGGGTCACAAAGAGTTGGACATTGACTGAAATGACTGAACAACAACATTCATGCCAGGCACTGTGATAGGTGTTAGAGATCCAATTGTCAGCAAGTAAGATAGTCTTTTGAAGGCACTTTTATGGAAGAAGACAATACAAAAAAAGGGGAACTACAAAGGTGGAAATGGAGGTAGCAAGGAGAAAGGGTACCAGTTTCCTCCACATCAGATGAAGAGAAGGAAAAGGATTCTAGAGAGAGAGAGAGTTTAGGTGTGAGTGAATGTGTAAGATGAAGCATGGCTAGCACCCTTCTTAAAACAGTGTTCAAGGGGGAGTCAGTCACTAGTGAAGAGAGAAGGGATGAGATTTTTTAGAGTGATTGTGACAAGCAAAGAGAAGGAAGATAAATCTCAAAAACTAAGGTAGCACCCAATTTTGAAAGGCCTTGAATTTGGGCAGAAGAGCTTAAACTTTACTTGACAGAGAAACTACTGGGTTTAGGGTTAGGGAACAAGGACAGGATTGATAGACAACCTGGTCAGAAACATTTGACCTGCAAGGCAGAAAATCTGTGGACCTACCATGACGTTTTTCCTGGGAGTCTCAATTATATAGCAGGATCTACTAAAGCAAAAATGACACGGAAGGCTGTGTTGTCCTGCCCTGAAACTTTTGCATTAAGAATTTTCTGCCTGGTATTTGAGGGACGTTCTGTTTGATTGTACCTTGCTTCAGAAGTCTAATTTCTTCAACTTGGATGAAGTATTTTCCAGTCCCTCTTATCTAAATTTGATTGATTTTCCTTTTAAATTTGAAAAGGTCTAACCAGATTACTGATAGTTTGGTAAGTTTGATCTGCAGAGGAGTGTAGTGTGTGTGTGTGTGTGTGGGTGTGTGTGTGTGTGTGTGTGTGTGTGTGTGTGTGTGTAGAAGGGATGTTGGTGAGAGGGGAGATTCCATCTATCTCTGACTGAAATGTTAAATTCTATCTCTTTCCTTAGAATAGCACCTGGCACAAAGCAAGTGCTATATAAATTTTAGCTGTCATCATTATTTAAAACCTTTAAGTATTAGATAAATGTAAGTTGTTGGGGGCAGCTAGGTATTTCAATAGATAGCCAGGCCCAGAGACAGGAGGTCCCAGGTTCAAATTTTCTCCCAGACACTTTCTAGCTATGGGATCCTGGGCAAGCCCCCATTGACAAGCCCTTACCACTCTTCTACTTTGGAACCAATACACAATATTGATTCAAAGATGGAAGGTAAGATTTTTTTAAAAAATAACATAAAAAATAAATGTGAGTTGTGATTGCTTCTTTCCTTCCTGATTTAAGATAGGATATTGATTTATAAACCTACAAAATATATCTGTGTTTATATACACACACATTTATGTCTATTTTATGTGTATATTCTATAAAGATGTTTCAAAAGTCTTATTATAGTTTTAAGCTCAAAGCTTAAAATTGCACTAAGATCTTTGGGATGCTTTATATATAAAATTTTATTCAGAAATGTGTGTATAATAATTTTTCCTTCACTAATTCCTGCTCCTCTGTTATATATGGATATAAACATAAATGTGTGCATGTATAGATACACAAATGCATATATATATATGTGTGTGTTTATATATATATATGCCATATATAAACATTTTAGAATGTGCTATACATAGTGAATTCTAAAGTCATCTATAAGTAACTTTAAGATTACCTACCTCTTCCCTCCTCTTATCAAGATGAACGAGAGCCCACAGAGTTGAATTTCTCAATTCTCTTCAGTAAACTTTTATTAAGCAGGTGCTGTATATAAAGGCATGCTCCTGGCTTCTGGGAACACAAGGACTCTGCATCTTTATTACTTTGGTGATTGGGGAAAGGAATAGTCTGGAATCCTTTTGCCTTTCTTTCCATTGAGCTTCTCTGCAACAGGTTGAGGAGGAAAGCACATGGGGTAGTAGAAAAAAAGATGAGCAATTGAATCCCATCTCTACTACTTTACTGTCTGGTGGCTTTTGACAAGTCATTTCTTTTTTCCAGGCTTCAGTGAGTGATCTGGACTAGGTGATCTCCACATTCCAAAATCTTGGACCTCTTCCAGTTCTTTTATCTGCACATAATTCAGATATAGTCACGATATTCATCTTGACTCTGTCTCAGTCACCAGATCACTTCAGGCATCCATTTACTCAGTGTCTTATCAGTAAGTTGGGGTTGATGGCCTGCCTGAGTTGATTCACCAAGATGTTAGGAGAGTAAATAAAATTTTACATGTGAACCATTTAGAAGGCCTTGGAAAAAAATAGGAGCCATATAATTCTGAGATGTCACGTATTTATTATAACCTGAGTAAAACATAGCTTAGTAGGGAAGGCCTTGACCTAGAAGAAAGAGTCATGGATATTTGTAGTCAGAGCCATCTGGATTAAAGCCTCAACTCTGCCACCTGCCACCTGGGTGGCCTTGGCAAGCCACTTTGCTTTTCCAAACCTTGGTTTCCTCACTTGCAAAAAAAAGTGAGGGAAGTGGATGAGATAACCTGCAAGGGCCATCTGGACTCAGTCTATGAGTTCATGACACAGCTCATTAAAAGGCCAGGCACCTGTAAATATTTTGTGTGGGTGGGTAATCCCTCAGAACTGTAAAGTTTGTCTCACTTCCTCCTTTTCCTCTCAGAAACTAATTTGACAATTTACCTGGTATTAAATTCCTATGATACTTTCTCACATAAACTTTAACCTTTGTAAACTGGGCGTGTGAAGTGTATTTGGGGAAGTTTACCTTTGAATAGAGTGAATTTTAATAGAATGACTCATTATCTGTCAATATTTTCTTAGCCAAAAGTTGGGAGTTGAGACTGAGACGATGATCCATTCCACAGGTAGAAAATGGAAATTATAAGCTTGGGGGCTCTTCCCAAAAAGCTCCTTGACACATTTCTTCCTGTTACTGGACCCAATGAATATCTGTCATGTGGGGCTTTGGCCCCTGGAGAATTGAATCTTGCCAAATGTTTATTCAAAGAGGCACAACTAATTCTGAACCTTTCGAAGTCCACCTGACAGCATGAAGTCATCTTTGCTTACACCGTCTGAGTAGAGGAGTAGAGAGATAGGGTCCTATGTACAGCAGCAAAGTGAGAATTTAGAATTCTCACTGCCAGGTCTATTTAAGATCCTCATGATTAAAATAGTATAGTTCCTCATTTTCTTCTTACATGTTACCTCAAATGCAAAGCAGGGGAGTCCTATGGGGTATTCCCTTTAAAGAGTAAACTAAAAAATTAAGAATATTCCAAATACTTCATATGGAGAGAGAACGTCTTAAGATTTGGCCAGGAAATTGGCAGTAAGGTATGGGAAGTTCATCATTAATGGAGTGGATATCCTACTTCCAGATGAATAATAATCCAGTTTAGACTTGTGGATAATTCTAGTCTAGATTCAGAAAAATTAGTTTAATATACTAGGTAAGGCATTCATGGTACAGATGCTGCCTCCCTAAGTAACCAGATCTCTTGATGGCAACATAATTAGAGAGACCATGAAATGAAACTGAAATAGTTTACCACTCTTTCTTCATTCATTCTTTCATATTTTCCTTTCCAATCAGAACATGAGTGTTTTTTGAGCAGGAACTGCTGTGTCCCATTTCTGTTTGTATTCCCAGGGCTTAGCCCAGTTCAAGGCACAGCTGAAAAATGCCACATTTTTCAATTCCATTCCTTTCATTCAATAAATATTTGTTAAACACCTGTTATGTGCAGGGGGCTTTGCTGAGTACTGAGAAAGATATAAAATTTAATCAAGGAATAGGCCTAGCCTTCATACAACTCTTAGACTAGAAGGGGAGAATAAGCTAGGAACACAGATAACTATTTTTTACATTATTATATGATAGATGCATTAGTGTACTACAAACAACACCTTTGGCAGCTAGGGAAATCAGTGAATGCTTCAGGGAAGAAGTAGCATTTCAGTTCATGGAGTCATTTAATTAAATATGGAAGGGACCTCAAAATTCAATCTCTGTCCCCCATCCCCATTTGGCACCTTTAAAGGGATCTCACAAGTCCAACTCCCATCCATCATCCCCATTTAGCAGCTTTAAAGAGACCTCACAAATCCAAAAACCATCCCTTAGTCTTATCTTTAAAGGGGCCTCACAAGGCCAGTCTCCAACCCTCATCCCCATTTGGGAGCTTTATAGGGGCTTCATAAGTCCAAACCCTATTTCTGATGCAAAACTTTGGGGGCTTTAAAGAATAAGTAGAAAATTTTCTTTTCAGTTAATTTTTCTGAATAATAAGTACTAGAATATTTCCTGTTTGTTAAGCAACCATGTAGTATAGTGGAAAGAGCTATGGTCTAGACAGTAGTTTGCCCTAAGAAGATCTGAGGGTTTAGAGGATTGTGAACTCAATATGAATTCTAATAGTAATGTTGTTTAGTCATTTGGTTGTATCTGAGTATTCAAGACCCTATCTGAGGTTTTTTAGGCAAAGATCCTAGTATAGATTGCCATTTCTTTCTCCAGCTTATTTTATAGATGAGGAAACTGAGGCAAAGAGGGTTAAGTGACTTGCCTAGGTTCACACAGCTAGTAAGCATCTGAGGCTGGATTTGCACTTAATTCCTAATTCCAGGCCAGGCATTCTATGTAGTATGCCATCTAGCTGCCCTAGGTGGTATGAGTCCCAAAAGCTAGAGTGATCTTGGGCTACTTTTACCCACAGTGCTACCTAATCACCCCTTGAGGAGAAGTTGTGAAAGGAAGGACCTGTAAATACTTAGCTGAGAGAAGACTTAGATAGGGGACATGAGGGTTGCTTCAGGTAGGCAATGGGCCATTTATTACCTTAGAAGAAGGATTCAGCTTGCTCAGTATGGCACCAGAGAGGGGAACCAGTAGCAGCAAGGAAGGGAAGTTACAAAAAGACAAATTTAGACTTGATAGAAAGAAATTGGAGCTATCCATGGTATAGGTTACACCAGGGAGTAGGTGAATAGCTTTCTCCTGATTTGGAAGTATTTAAACAGAGGCTGAATGACTATTTGTCAAGTGTATTATAGAATAAATTAATTTTAATTATGGGTTGGACTAGAATATATCTGAGATCCCTTCCAGCACTGAAATTCTGGGTCTCCATGAAAATAGTAGACAGAATAACTGGATTCATATCCTAGCTCTGACATTTAGTCCCTATGGAGAAACTAAGCAAAATTGGGATATTAGGTGAAATTATCTCCCATCTGCCCAGTTTGGTCCCTCTTCTTAGAGGCAGCTAGGTAGAGCCATAGTACACAGAACACTGGGCCTGGAGTCAGTAAATTGTTCAATCATGCTGAACTCTTCAGACCTCATTAAGGTTTTCTTGGTAAAAATATTAGAGTGGTTTTCCATTTCCTTCTCCAATTCATTTTACAGATGAGGAAATTGAGGAAGACAAAAGTTAAGGGACTTGTACTGGGTCATCCAGATAGTAAAGGCCCAAGACTGGATTTGAACTCATGTCTTCCTAATTCCAGCCACAGGACTCTATCTTCTACACCACCTAACTGCCTGAAATCAGGAAGACCTGAGTTCAAATCTAGTCTTGAGCATTTACTAGCTGGAAATTCCTGACACAAAGTAGGTCTATGAATTCATCATGATTCCTCTCTCTTTTCACCCTTTAAAAAAAGGATATAGACCAGAAGTTTTAACCTGTTCTGTAACCTCTTTGGCATTTTGGTGAAGTCTATTCTTGAAATGGTAGGATTTTTATAAAGTCATAAATGAAAGAAATGAACAATTTCACTTAGAAATTAGTGAAAATAAAGCCATAATAACCCCTCCCCACAAGTTTATAGATTCCCTGAAATCTGTCCAGCTTACTGAACTAATACCCAAACTTGGGACTAGGGACTTTGGTTCTCTTCTCCTCTGACCTCATAAGAAGTCAGGAGAGATGGGTCACATTTCTTCCCCCCAAAGTACTTGAGATAGAATTAACATTTTAGAGGCTGCTGTTGTTTAGTAATATTGAATTTGAGGTCCACAAAAATCACAGATTTAAAAAAAAAAGTTTGGCCTTCCTTGTCACTAAAATAACTTTCTAAGTTCAGGGCTTTTCTTTGTCTTTTACTCATTTTTCAGGGCTTTTTCATGGCCTTGCATATATGTTGAAGGTTAGCTCTATTCCTGGAGTGGAGAGAGTAATGTTCTGAACTTGTATTGTTCACTTCAAGTGGACCACTTGCCTCTCTTTGTTTAGAATATTCCTGTGTGGGATCAGGCTGGGTCCTCTCCTCTGAGTACAGAGAACTAGACGGGGCTCTGCTTTTTTCACTTCCAACTCCTCCAGGTTCAGCATGTATAGTATTGCTCTCCGCTCTTACCTGAGTGAGACGGGTCCCTCCTACTGTTCTTTCATTTTGCTTTATGCTAAAACACTGTTTCACACTGTCTTTTTGTTGGTTCTGCTGCTCCAGAATTGTTTTCAAGGCTTTTTTTGAGAGTGGTTGTTTGGAGGTAGGTTTGACCAAGCTCAAAGCATTCTTTACTCTGCCATTTTAGCTCTTAGATTTCTAAAAATACAAACATTCATTACGTTTTAGCCATACCTTGCCCCATGCATTCATATAGTTTGACTTTTTTTAACTTTAGTAAAAGACTTTGCTTTTTCCCCATTATTAATTTCATCATATTAGATTTGGCCAGTCATTCCAAACTAATAGTTTTTGCATCTCAATTCTGTGATTCATTATATTTGCTATTCTTCTTAGATCTGTCCTCTTCTGTAAAATCAAACACAACTAATCTTTTTTTTTTTTGGTGGGTAGAAGCTGAGTTAAACTGAATTTACTCTATAAAAAGATAAATAAGCTCTCATTTTAGTTCACAAGGGAAACAAAAGTTAAAGCCTTGAATTCTAGAGTTGGCTAAAGTTAAGATTTGCCATGTACTTGGCATTTGAGTTTGCCTTTATTTATTTTTTAAACCCTTACCTTTTTGTCTTAGAATCAATTCTTTTTTTATTTAACAAGAATGAGACTTTAATCAGTTTTAAGTGGAGTTTATCACACTAAGAGATAAAGGGTTAACAAACATAGTAACAAATGGACATCTAATTCTAGGTGTCAGTTACAAGGCAGAAGATGAGTAAGGGCTAGGCAACTGAGGTTAAGTGACTTGCACAGGGTTACACAGCTAGGAAGTATCTGAGGTCACATTTGAACTCAGGACCTCCTGTCTCTAGGCTTGGTTATCTAGCCACTGAGCCACTTAACTACCCTGTTTACCTTTCTTTGTAAACCTATTGCTTAAGAAAGTGCCTGACATATAGTAGATACTTAATAAATACTTAGTGAATAACTGATTGAGTGACTGAAATAATAACTTTTTCCAGTCATCCAACAAGCATTTATTAAGCGCCTACAAGATCACAGCCTTTCAGGAGCTAACATTCTAAAGGGGGCCACAATAGGCAAACAATTTTTCCAATTAAGTAGAAAGTGAGAGTTTTAGGTAACCATCGCTATTTCCCAAACTTTGCCCCTCTCCACACATAGATATGTCCCCAAATCCAATTTCAATTTAATCAATTCTGTATGTTCATGAGATTTCAATGATTGGCCATTCCCATGTTCTTTTCTCTCTTCAGTGATTCTGAATACTAGGAACCATAATTATTTTGTTTACTAGAGAAATACTGGTGCCATTTTATGGTCTTGCAAACAGTGAAGTCGGAGAGAGACATAAAATGCCTCTGGCGCTGCCCCAGTGGCCTAAAGGGAGTTGGGGATGAAGGGGGAGGAGGCTGAAGCCCCAGAAGAGGGATAAAAAGACAGGAATTGCTTCCCAGAAGCTGGTTTGTTTTGTGGTCTTGATGGTCTCAGAAGGGTGGAGGAGGAAGTTGGGGTGGGGGAAGATAACTGAAAAAAGCTGGGGTCACATAGAGGTCTTAGAAGCAGAACCCAGTAGCATTAGCTTGGAACCAAAAATTGTTCCCCAGTTGTGTGGCTCACCTGTCAGCATCTCTTTTTCTTCTGGCTGACATATGGCTAATGTGCAAGTAGTTTTACCCTCCTCCCTCAGGCTAGAATCCTAGGATTTCAAACAGGAAGGGAACTAACTCATAGATTATCTATTTGACCCTCTTCAGTTTATAGAAGAGAAAACTAAAGCCAGAGAGGGAAAGTGACTTTAATCCTATGCCCATGATCTCATCTTTCCCACCAAGCAAGGAGCTAGATTCTTGGATTTGCCTGCCCATTCGCTGAGATTATCTATTACCAGGCTTCCTTGGTCCTGCCTTACCCCAGGGTCTATTCTGTTCCTTAATAGGAACTAAATTTGAGTTTAATCTAAAATAGGTAGATTGCCTTTTACTCATTTCCCTAAGGTAACTACAGCACCCCAGCACTCCCTCTAAGAAGGAGTGAGAAGCCAATCTGATCCTCACAGCCCTGCCTCATCCCTCCTTATCTCTCCTGTACCTCCAAGGAGGCATTTACCCAGACTCAGGTATATAATATGTAAGCCCTTGTCTGGATTGAAAGGTCCTTTCACCACGTTATTTTATGTGTTCTAATCAGTCAACCAGTCCCACTGGCTTTTCCTGCAGATAACTTCTCAGGTCTGCCCTTTCCTCTGTCCTTCTGCCAGGTGGCTTATCTGGGTTTTGATCTGCTCTGTCTTGGTTACTTTCTTTTCAGTTCCTCTTCAAAGACATTTCTCCCATGGTTCAACTGTTACATTCTACTCCTTGAAAATTCTCCATCACAATCTTTTAGAATTTTTTTTGATCCATGTCCTTTTATTTTGTTTTACTTATTTTTTTCAATTACATGTACATCATGTGCTTGAAATTTTACAATCTGCCTTGGACTCTAGGATCTTTAAAAAGTCTGTCCCATCCGATCTCATGCTGCCCTTTTGCAGTGACACTAATAACTGATGCTGGTTCCAATTGGACAGTTTTTTCTAAGCCCTGATTTCCTGTCACTTTTTGATTTCTCAGTATCCTTTAACTGCTACTGTCTCCACATTGAATTTAGATCACACACCCACATACAAATCCTCTCTGACTCTGTCTCTCACTTGGGTCCATGCTTTCTTTACATTAATGTTTCATTCTCTGAATAAATGGTTTTTTTTAATTTATTTATTGCAGGACGGTTATATTGAATCCAGCTCCTTATATATCTGATAAAGCCCAGGAAAATCCAAGGAAGTCATCTATGTCTCCTACAAAGGTAGACTGAATTCAGTCTTTTAAAACAAAAAGTCATTTGGGATGAACATTGCTTCTCACTTTACCAAAACCCAATGAAACAAAAATGTATACAGTGAAAGGTATAGTTGAATACTTAATTTTTAGAGAGGCAGTGTGGAATAATTTATAGAGCGTTAAACTTGAAGTCAAGAAGGTCTTTGTTCAAATCCCATATAGACATCATCTTTATGACTTTGAATAAGACACGTAATCTCAGAAACTTAGTTTCTTCATCTCTAAAATGAGAATAACAATCCTTAGTACTTACCTCATGGGTTATGGTGATGAGAAAATAGATGCAAAGCATTTTGTAAACTTTAAAGTGCTATATAAATGTTATATAATATATATATAATAAATGTATTATATAAAAATATTTAATAAATGTTATATAAATACTATATAAATAGTATTAACTGTTATTATTTTGTGCAAGAAAAAGACCTTCTTCTCCCTATATTGGATGAATGGTTTGTCTACTCAATCCACAAAGAAGAAAATCTGCTTTTCATTTTTTATTCAAGACTATTTAGGCCAGTTTCTCTGTCTCAAGAGGGAAAATATCATATTTGTTCCATGTAAATTTAATTTCCCATCCTTCTTTCTACTATATTGTTCTTTTAAGTCTTTATCAGACTTTGCTTCATAAGAGGAACTTCTGATTTATAAAATCACACACTGAAACTCCCCCAAAGCTGGCATTGTCTCTGTACTCCCTCTTTCTTGACTAAATCTTTGGTCTGTCCCACTGTGGTGATCGTTCATATTCATGGTGGTGATCCTAGGGTCCTACTATAGCAATCTCAGAATAATCAGGACCCTTTAGCAATTTCAGAATGATAAGAGAAAGGTGGGATTACATTTGTTTTGGTTTTAGATAAATTTAATAAGAGACTTCATACCAAATGGAACAAGGACATATGTGTTACAAGACCTGGGTTCAGGTTCTAACTAATACTGTGGCCTTGGCATAATTAATTAACCTGACTAAACCTATTTTCTTTAGCTCTTAAACTGGGATGATAATTATACACACTACCTCATGGGGTTGTTGTGGGGAAATTTTAGTGATGTTAAAGGGTATTATTATTTCTAATGTCTCATCTAGTGGAAAAAGCCCTATGATTGAAGCATTAATTGTACTTTATAGGATTCCAATATTCTTTGAAAATTGATATTTTCTGTGAATTATATTTTATAGCTCTTCATTAACTGAGATACTTGATTAACCAGCATGCTTATTTCCTAACCATCCTAGGAATCAGTGAGTTTATTAGAATTGCTAAAGTATTGAATGCCTTTGGATATAAGATGCATTTGCTGACAGTAAGTTTCAGTTAAGTTACTTTGAAAACAAGTTTAATAAACAATATTTTTCCTCAGCTAAGGAAGAATCCATTTAATGGTTCCATGTTGCCAGAGGATAACTTATCTTTTCAAATCCCAAATGAACCATCAGAAAATGGACAAACTGGCTTACATCAGACTTCAAAAGAGGGTAAATATTATTTTTATGGACTGGCTATTTTTTTTTAAAACCCTTGTACTTTGGTGTATTGTCTCATAGGTGGAAGATTGGTAAGGGTGGGCAATGGGGGTCAAGTGACTTGCCCAGGGTCACACAGCTGGGAAGTGGCTGAGGCCGGGTTTGAACCTAGGACCTCCTGTCTCTAGGCCTGACTCTCACTCCACTGAGCTACCCAGCTGCCCCCTGGACTGGCTATTTTTATGCTTGTGCTCTGTGGACTAAGGGATCTTCTCAGAATTCCTTTTGCAAAAATGACTTCCAAAAGAGAATTTAGATTCTTCATGCTTTTCTAGATCTGCTCTCAGTACCTAGTTCCCTGACCTGAAGTAGGTCTACTCTTGATCTTGTCCCTAATGGTGGGTACTCTCTGTTTCTCTGTCTCACTCATTGCTCCTCCTTACTTCCATACATGAACTGGTGATTAATTTTTTCTTCCCACTAACCTCAGTTTGGCAGTGGACAATGAGAGGTGCAGGGGAAGGTAGGATGATTTAATTTCTGTAGAAAATACTGCCTCAAAATAGTTTTATGATGTCTTAACTGATAATAATCAACTGAATCATTCAAAGGTGATCAGGCTCATTGATTAATTGTGCACATATTTGTATTCCCCTTTCCTCTTATGACTGCCTTCTATAGTCTAGAAACTGGAATCCAAGGGCTAGAAGGTTCCCCAGTTCATCCCTATCATCTCATAAAAGAAACACAAGCTCCAAGACAATCCTACTGTTGATTTGGGAAATTTTGACCTGGGCCAATCTGTAGGCAGTCTGGTAACTTCCTTTTCCCCCTTTCCATCTCCTGGAGGCTTACTAAATTGGTTCTAGGTTTTGTGTGATCAGCTTTAGTTTTACAATAATTCAAATGTTGAGCTCAAAAAATCCAACAGCTTCACACTCTCCTCATAGCAGAGATTATAGGCATGTGCCATTACAATGGGCTGTTAATCAGAATTTACAACAAAACAATTCTTTTCTCAAGAAGCTTTAAGTCTAGGACTGTGGAATCAGAAACACAGAATAAAAACAACTGCCTGATCAAGTGGGTGGATTGGGGATATAATTAGGGATATTGACACAAAATGAACACCCTAATGCAAATATCAATAATATGGAAAATGGCCTTGATCAATGACATATGTAAAACCCAGTGGAATTGTGCCTCAGCTGTAGGAGGGGGTGGGAGAGCTTAGAACATGAATCCTATAACCATGGAGAAATGTTAGAAATTAACAAATTAAATAAAAATTAAAAAAAAATAAAGTAAGTTACCCTTAAAAAAAAGCAGCTTTAATTCTACCATGGTCATATAAGATAGACATAGAAATGTAAAATAGTAGCAAAAAGGAAAGAGGTCAAGAAAGGCTGTATATAGGTGGTGGCACCTGACCAATGTTCTAAATGAACAGATCTCAAAGTGTAGTCTAGGGACCACCACAACCCAATCAGGGGATGCTTGAGATCAAAACTACTTTAATAATAAATTCAAAGACATTTTAACTTCTAAAGCAGTAAATGTCAATAGATAAAGCCCTCATAAACAGAAGTTCTTTAGTGCTCTTCAATAAACAAACAGAGGAAACTATAAGCAGGATAAATTAGAATTAAGAGGAGTCTGGGAAGGGATTTTATCTGGGCCTTCAGAGCATTTCAGTAATGGACAAGGACTGCCAGAGGAAATGCCTAGAGCCGAGAGGTGGAGTGTCCCATCTATACAATGGCCAGGAAGCCAGGATCACTGGGTCAGAGGACTGGGAAGAAAGCAAGGTGTAGAAAGGCTGGAAAAGGAAGAGGGAGCTAGGTTATGACCAGGTCTGAAAGCCAAACAGGATTTTGTGTTTGTTCTTGGAAGCACTAGGGAGGCATCTGTAATTATTGAGTAGGAGTGTATGTGACAAGATTGGACCTGTGCTTTAGGTAAATCACTTTAGTGGCTGGAATGGGGAGAGACTTGTGACAGGCAGTTCTCCCAGCAAGTTATTGCAATAGTCTAGGTGATGAGAGCCTGTACCATGGTGGTAGCAGTGATGGAGGAGAGAAGGGACCATATCCCAGAGATGTTGCTAAAATGAAATTGGCAGGTGTTGTCCACAGCTCGGATGTGGAGGTTGAGAGATAATGCTTAAGATGTCTACTGTGCATCCAGTTAAAGATGCGAGATTGCAGGGTCAGCAGACAGTTCAGTATGAGAATTTTACACTTATTTTAGAGGCAGGAGGAAGCCCCTAAATATTATTGAAGGAAAAATGTTGCATAGCCAGATCTGTATTAAAACAAAACAACAAAACCCTTTCCTTCCATCTCGGAATCAACACTAAGTATTGGCTCCAAGGTAGAGGAGTGGTAAGGGCTAGACAATAGAGGTTAAGTGACTTGCCCAAGGCCACACAGCTAGGAAGTATCTGAGGCCATATTTGAACCCAGGATCTCCCATCTCTGGGCCTGACTCTCAATGCTCTGAGTCACCCAGCTGCCCCCTGTATTGTAGAAATATTATTTTGGCCACTGGGTAACAGTAGATTAGAGAGAGGAAGAGACTAGATTCAGGGAGACTAGTTATGAAGCTGCTGCAATAGCCTAGGCAAGAGGAAATAAGGGCTTGAACTAGAGAGTTTTCTGTGTGAGTGGAGAACAGGAGATGGATGCAAGAAATATTGTTGAGGTGGAATGAATGTTTCTTAGTAACTGATGCGTAAGAGGTTTAGGAAGAACTGAGAATCACTCTGAGGTTGTAGACCTGGATTTGGCAACTTCCTCAGCAGAAACTGTTGCCCTTAATAAGTTTGGAGAAAAGATACATTTGAGGGTGGAACAAGTTATAGAGGGGATTGGGGGACAAACTTGTCTTCCTCTTTTTTTTTTTAACACCTTTACTTTCTGTCTTAGTAACAACCTGGTTAGGCAAACAGGGTTAAGTGATTTACCCAAGGTCATATAGCTAGAAAGTGTCTGAGGCCAGTTTTGACCCAAGTCCTCCCAATTCCAGCCCTTATACTCTTATCTACTGTATCACCTAGCTACCCCTCATCTTCCTCTTTCTCAGAGGATGTGGGGTGTGCTAGAATAGGCATTGGACATTATCAGAGGACCTGGGTTTTAGTCCCCACTCTCTGTTTACCAGTTGTATGACCTTTGACAAATTGCTTGGTCTCTCTGGGCTCATTTCCTAAACTGTAAAATGAGGGCATTAGATTAGATGATCAGTCTAGTCCCTTTTGGCTCTAAATCTTTGATTCCTATAGAGATGCTATTATTTAAAATCACATGAATTTTTGCAGGTAGTTTAGCCTTAAACTTGGGCTTGTGCCTTATCTATAAATCTGACATGTGTGTCACTTTTCCCCAGATACCTTACAGTTAAAATGCTGCTTCTTTCACTCACCAGGCACTTTGCCATGTTTATGCTTAATTTTCAGATGCATTGTTTCATTTAAAGGAAAACAAATCTACCCCGTACGTTCCAGAAGAAAGATTAGAGGAACCACAACCAGCTGTTCTAGGATCTGTGGGTGGATCCCCTATAAAACCACCAATTCCCAAAGCCAGGAAATTGATTTATAAAAATACATCTGATCAACAGCCAGAAGACAACCAGTCTCATCCTAAACTGGCCCAAAGAACAGATTCCCTGAGTAGCAGAAGCGCCCCTCGAGGGATCCTGAAACGGAATTCCAGCTCCAGCAGCACGGATTCAGAGAGCGTCCGTTTTAATCACACCTTGGAACCCAAAAGCAAAAACCTGCCATCCAAACTCATCATTCAAGAGGGAAATTCTGAGGATGATTCCATAGAAAATGAATCTTCCCAGAACCCATTGGAGCCATTAAAACATGTGAGATTTTCAGCAGTAAAGGAAGAAGTTTCTCAGGGTCCTGAATTGAACCAAGGCAGGGAAGTAGGAGAGTTTGGCCTTTTGGAGGCTGATATATCTAGGAATGGAATGGAAAATTCAGGTGACTTTCAGGAATTTCCAAACAAACCTGTGTTTTCCAAATTCAGAAAACCAACCCAACAGAGACCAACCTCTGACTCTTATCAGAGTAATGGAATTAGCCCATCAACTGCAAACACTTATGATCAGAAAACCGATCCTCATTCAGAGACTTTAACCCAAGGATTATCTTCCAGTGAGAACTTGTCCTCTAACAAAGAGTCCAAAAAGGCATCATCAAAACAGTTGAGCCTTGAATCAGAATTATGCAAAAACCCTGCTGGTAAGAAATTTAACTGTTAACTAGAATGTATCAAGCTTTATATATATTATATGAGTTTTAGAATTGCAAAGTTGGCCCTAAAAAAAAGCTGATTGCTTCCTTCTGGGACTATGTCTGCAGTTCTAATAGTTACGACCTGGTATTGTACCAGTTAACAGGTTGATGGGCATGTTCTGTGAAGAGGGATAAAACTACACAGATGGAATCATAGAATGTTAGAGATGGAAGGATTCTAGGATCTAAGAGAATCAGATGTACCACAAATGAGCCATGCAGTTGTGTTTTTCTACAAAAAATGAACTCCAGTAAAATAATAGCATGCAGTATTTATTTAACTAAAGTACTACCTTGGTTTTTTAAATAAAGTAGATATAACACAGAATAAAATTTCAAGACATAAATTCTGAGGTACAAAATAAATCCCTTGCTCCCCAAACTTAAACTTTTGGGGGCAGAACCAAGATATGGTGGCTTAGTAGCAGCAAAAGCCAAAACCATTCTGTCCTTCCTAAACTTAAACTTTTCACATAATGTTTATCTAAGCTAAATTTTGACTAAAGCCTCCCTTTCTACTCCCAAGAAAACCTTTCCCACCTTCTCTTCTATAATTCTTCTAGGCTTTGAAAAACCCCAGTTGTTATTATTGTAGAGTTGTGTCCAACTCCTCGTTTGGAGTTTTCTTTGCAAAAATCCTGCAATAGTTTGCCATTTCCTTCTCCAACTCATTTTATAGATGGGAAAACTGAGGCAAACAGGATTAAGCGACTTCTCCAGAATCACACAACTAGAAAATGTCTGAGGTTTGATGTGAACTCAGGTCTTCCTGACTCCAAATCCGGTACTCTATTCACTGCACCACCTATCTGCCCCTGAAAAACCCTAGGCCTAGTCTATTGTCCTACTTTCTGAATGGCTCAATAAGTTGCTTTTAAAATTTCTGGGATCTTTGTTAATTGAATATAGTTTGGTCATACTGAACTCTCCTGAAGTAACCAGGCCTTCAGAGGAAACTCCAAACATTCCCCCCTGCCCCATCTCAATTCCTTCCTCACTTCTCCCCTATTCTCATTTTCTACTCTTTCTCCTTTTGGGGCAAAATAAGGATGATGTCTATATCTAGTGATGTGACAGCTTTCTTCTAATCAGAAAAAAGTTACCACATAGCAATTAAATTATGTTATTTAACTTCTCCTTTTAAAAAAGCAAATAAACAAAAGAGTTATGAAATTGTGTATAACTTTTGACCCAGCAATACCACTATTAGGTTTATTTCCTAAGGAGACCAAGGAAAAATGGGAAAAAATGTATGTTCTAAAATATTTATGGCAGTTCTCTTTGCTGGGGCAAAGAACTGGAAACTGAAAGGATGTCCATCAATTGTGGAATGGCTGAATAAATTGTGGTATATGTTTGAGATGGAATACTACTTCTTGATAAGAAATGATGAACAGGTTAATTTTGGGAAAAAAACACAGAAAGACCTATATAAAATTATGAAGAGTAAAATGAGTAGAACCAAGAGAACATTATATACAGCAACAGAAATATTGTTTGAAGAATGACTTGTGCATGTCCACCTCCAGGGAAAACTGATAAATAGAAATAAGTCATACATAGTTTTATATGCACATATATCTTTCTGTCAAATGATGCCTTCTCTAATGGGAGGATGAGAGGTGGAAGGGAATTAATTGGGTATTTAAATGTAACGAACAAATAAGTAAAAAATTAAAATAATAATAGTAAGAATAACAGTAGCATTTATATACCTCTTTAAGATTTACAGAGTGCTTTACAAATATTATCCCACTTTATCCTCATAATAGCCCTGGAAGGTAGGTGTATTATTGTCCTCTTTTTGCAGATGAGGAAACTAATGTGTGACCACTTATTGGTGACGATATAGATGGGATTCCTGTTTAGGTACAGGTTGGAATGAATGTCCTTGGAGTCCTTTCCAGCATGAGATTTTGCTTCAAACTTATCAAAAGAATTTTGCACAGCTTTGTACCAACTTGACATGTATGATAAACTCTTGATTTATATAATAGTAAGTAATACTCAAGTCATTGTTCAGTGATGCCCAACTTTTCATGAACCCATTTGGGATTTTCTTGATTGCTCTCCAAAATGGTTGGATCTGTTCACAGTTCCACCAGTATCTTGGGATTACTGTCTATGTCTATATCTATATCTATACTGAAGTGGTTTGCCAATTCCTTCTCCAGTTTATTTTACAGATGAGGAAACTAAGGCAAGCAGGGATAAGTGACTTGCCTAGGGCAATGCAGCTACTATGTGTCTGAGGCCAGATTTGAACTTGGGAAGAGGAGTCTTCCTGACTCCAGACTCAGAGCTCTATCCACTATGGCACCTAGCTGCTATAGATTTGAGGTATAATAAGATCTCTGTCAGATTTCCCCAATATAAAAATACAGAGAAACAGCTCCAGTATGTTTGTGAGTTGCTTCAGGTGACCCATCTGCATTTTTATCAGCACCTTGTTTCTTTGGGGGAAGATAATCTGTAAAAGCTTTTCTGCTGCTGCTGGATCCCTCTGTGTTTTAAGCACGAGTTTCTGTGCTTATGGTAAGCATGCTGGGCCCATTCCCAGACAACTTCTACCTCTTCATCTGCGTGGTGATTGTGGCGATCTGAGAGAGATAAGAAGCATTTAGTGCTTTTACTGGTAGATTCGTCTCTTTAAAAACAAACCAACCATGATAATATTTCTTAATCAGCATTTCTATTTAAATTATTTGATTTATCAAAAATAACTTGGTCAGTCACCTTTGTCTCATAGTATACTCAGTCTTGTGCCATTCTAGCCTCATAGCTGTTGGCTCATTGGCAGCAGGAAATGGGTAGGGAACATTTTGCCCATTGTGTTCTTCATTGTGTCAGGCATTTAGCTTCTTTGTTCCCTGTATCCTTTGTAGGAAGTACTTAGAGTAGAAGGAGAGAGTTCTATCTGTTGAGCAGCTCAGATGTTGTAGTATTTTCTAGCCATTGTTCCTCATTCCTTTCTTTTTGGGACATTTTGGAATACACTGACATTGATAGGCAGCCAGTTTCTCCAACATCTGGTATCACTTAAATAATTGAAGAAGTATTCAGTTTAATAAAAATTTATCCAGTTCAATTAAACGAACATTTATTAAGAGCCAATTGGATGCAGTACACTATGTTGGGGAAATGAAGAATATAGGTAAGATGCAGTTCCTACCCTCCTAGAGCTTATGATCTAGTTAGGAATGTGATACACAGACAAATAACTATACACAGAATGGTACATGTTAGATCCATGAAGGCTCGAACAAAGAACTTTGTGAAATCTGAGGGGGGGAGGGAAGGCTATTACTAGCCTACCTATTAGCAGTTGTAGGGCAGCTAAGTGGCACAGTGTATAAAGATCTGGACTCATATCTGTGGTCGAATGGGACCTCAGACAATTGCTAGCTGTATGACCCTAGGCAAGTCACTTAACCCTACTTGTCTCAGTTTCCTCATCTATAAAATGAACTAGAGAAGAAAATGACAAGCTGCTCCAGAATCTCTGCCAAGAAAACCTCAAATGGGCTTACAAAGAGTTAGGCATGACTGAAATGACTGTAGAACAACAAAAATTAGTAGTTGTGAATTGGAATTTGAAGGATTGGTAGGAATTTATTTGCTGCCTGTACTGTTTTAATAGCCTTCTAATGTGTTTTGCCACTCTTTCCCCCCTTGTCTCCCAATATTACTGACAGTAGTGACAGTACAAATACAGATCTCCAGGTGAAAAAAAGAGCTTCATTGTGCCCGAATCTTTGAAGAACATATCTTAGCCAAGGCTTATTATCAGTTAAATTGTTTGCTCTTTTTTAATTTAGAAAAGCATTTTTATATTACAGATGAGAGTCCACATTGGGTTGAACCTGAATTACCTCAGGTACAAGATCTCAATCATTCTGCAGATCATCAGCAAGGTAAGCATATTGATTTCAAGGCTCTAAACGCTAAGACCTCTTCTCAGTATGATCAAAGAGCCACTGAGATGACGAAAGCGACTGACAAATCCATCTCTAAAGTCTTAGACTGGTTTAACAGAAGTTCTGATCCTGATGCCAAAATACCATCCTTTCTCCATCCCCAAGAGATTCAGTCTAAAGGAAAATCAGGCTCCAAATGGCAGAATAATAACACTATGGATGTAGAAAATGCCATCCCCCAGCAAAATGCCTTAAAGTCTCCAATATTCATGCAAGGTGAAATAAAGACTATAGAAAATAGTCATCCATTTTGGGTAAAGGGAGACCCGTTATCTTTTGAAAATGGTAAGGATAGTGGCAAAGATTTCAGGAAATCAAATGGTGGTGTTTTACCTAAACAAGTTGGTAAAGAGAAAGAAAAGCCATCACAACCATTCAAAAGTCAAAATCAAGGAAGTAAAAGGACTATTCCTATTCAAGACACAAAAAATCTAAATGAGGGGAAAGAAACACATTTCTTAAACACTGACAGTCCCTTAAATGTTTTCAAAAGATTAAATGCAGAATGTCAAGTGTCATCCAACACAGAGGATTCCTCATACAAAGAAAAAACTAAGTTCTTTATTAATGGAAAAAATAGAGGAAACTCAAAGACGGCTATTGACTATTTTGAGAATATTCGAGAACCCAAATTAAAGCATAACATGGAAGCCAAAAGTAGAAAAGTGAAAAAAGATGATCATCTGTCATTTCCACTAGAGGAAGAGAATACCAAGTCACCAACTCTTGTTGCCAGTGAGGGATTTAGAAGCAAAGAATCTAATTTTCCCAATCAAGATGAGCTATCTGCTCCTTGCAAAAAGCCAGAGGGATTGCAGCAACAAGAAGCCAGTCATCTACCTGTAAGCCAATTGCAAAGGAAGAAATATAAAAGAGTAAGTGATCGGATATCCTTCTGGGAAGGAGAAGGGCAGACAGCTAAACTGACTGATAAGAGTTCCAATTCAGCAGGAAACAAAGTACAAGTGCCTCCATTAGCCACTTGGCCTAGGAAGTCAGTGGATTTGTCTGTGGGAAATTTGACTGAAGATCAAAATGAGTATGGCCAGATTATTGCCAAAAGAGTAGACCTAAATAAGAATGACCAGACATCTCATGGCCCTAGATTTTATTCCTCATCTAAACATGAAGAGTTCAGGCCCAAAATAATGGGAACATCCCAAAGGTATACCTCGATGGACCAACCAGGTAAAATACCTTCATTTCAGAAAGAATCTGTCAATCTTCCTGTGACAAGTAACTTGAAGTCCAAAACAAAGATGACTTTTCCAACATCAAAACATGATCCTCATAGAAATAATGAAGTCTACTCCTGCTTAGAAAATGGCAGATCTCCTGTAGCCCAAGCAAACCCTAATTTTAAGATTTGGTCCTTGAAGGAAAGAATGAATGAAAACTTCCCAAAGCAAGTTAACAATCCTTTACAGTTTCAGACTTTGAGAAACTTTTGGGACATGGGAACTCATTCAGATAGTACGAACAACAACATTCATCCAAGTAGTAAAAATTCCTTGCCTTTAAATAATCAGAAACACAAGGAGTTTGATGAAGCTGAGCTAACAGAAGAAAGTGCCTTGGCAGAACTGGACCTTTTAAGACAAAACAAAGCATTACATGGAGAGGAAATAGGGAAGTGGGATTCAAAGCTAATTCCACAGACACTCTCAGATGAAGCTACATTTCCAGTGAAATCACCAGTAGAGTCTATTCAATTGGCAAAAAATGTCCCATCAAAGGAAAATGTGGATGAGCATCTAGACTTGTTGATCTCTCCAAAGCACAAGGAAGATCATATCTCAAGGGAAGAAGTGAAGGAGTCAGTAGTGAAAACAAATGTTTCACCTAAAAAATACCAAGACCATTTTAACAGAAGTTTAAAGAAACTACTTGAGAGAGCTTCATCATTATCACGTCAGCCTGTGCATGACAAGGGTAGTTCAGGAAATGGGAATGAGCCAAATTTTTCTGAAAATAGAATACATCTCCAGGAGACAGACTTGACTGACTTCAAGGAAAGGGGTGAGTCTCTGCAACAGGACCCAAAGACAAGCATGACCAACATCCTAGATTCACCAGAAGTTAAATATAAACCACATATATCCAGTTCAGAGAAAGTACTCAAGGAACAACCTGAGCTTCCAGATTCTTCCAATCAAGTCAAGTCAGAAACTGTTTCCACCAGGACTAGATCTTTGTCAAAGCAAAGAACGTTTTTTGAAAAAGTGATGGAGCGGAGTTGTAACAATTCATTTTATAAGTGGGAAGTAGGGATACCTCTTGGAGAGGTAGAAGATGCCTCAAATAATACTGTGGTCCCTCCCAAAGTAAAAAGTGGTGATTATGAAATAAATCAAGAGAAACTATTCCAGGGAGTTCCTGCTCTTTCCCCTTCATTATATCAGACTGCTGACCTTATAAAGAAGGAATCTAGAGAGGCAGCCAACTCTTCCCAAAAGATGTCTACTTTCCACTCAACTTATGCTGCCCTCCAAGACAAGCAAGATCCTCCTCAGAGGGAAATTTCAGAGACTATAGAAAAAACAATTCTCCCTAAAACTGAGTTGAACAATTTGAATATTGCTTTAAAGAGGCTTCACAAGGAAGCTCAAGAAGATGAATTGAATTCCCCTAGAAAGAAGGAAGTTTCTAGAGAGGGGCAGCCAGAATTCCCTGAAGGAGTGGCAATAACACATAACCAGATAAACTCTTCAGTTTGCATGGCAAGAGAATTGGTGACTCCAGATGAAAAAAGTTCCCAACCCATTGACATGAGCCTAGAAGAACCTGGAGAAGAAGCATTGATTTTATGTTCAGAAAGTAGTCCTGATTCATCTTATCTGGGCCAACCTCTTACTCAACCTGTCACTACTAGTTGCCAGGACTCCAAAGAATTACCCCAGGAAATATCAGAAACTGTGACAAAAACTATCATTCAGTCTAAAGCCAAGCTCAAAGAGTTCCATATCAACACAGAGAAACTCCTTAAAGAATCCTCCAAAAGCTCTTTTTTGAAACAGGGAAATAATGTAATAAAGAACTCTCAGTCTGAGTTGATAGATGGATCAGCCCTTCCCCATCAAACTGCTGCTTCTGAAATTCAGCAGTCAGACTTCCTTGAAAAAATCAAGGAAACAATAGAAAAATCTTTGGCTCCGTCAGTAGTTGAAAGCGCATTTGACATAGGTTTCAAGAAAATCCTTAGAGAACTCTCTACATCTTTGCCCACAGGGGAATTAGAAAAGGAAACCCTCAGGACTAAAGCCTTACCATCAGAGCAGGAAAGACTGTCCAGAAAAATGTCCCATTTGGATTCAGGGAGCCAAAGAGATGTTAAGACAAAGGTTAAGGGTGAGGTTTTGAAACCAGAAAGCCAGGAGATCATTGAAGACAAAGCAAATGTCAGGGAGGAAGGAAGGCCTCAGGTTTCTGAAAGTAGAACACATATTCCTGAAATCTCACCATTTCATATGTCCTCTGAAATAGGAAAAAATGAAATTAAGGATAATTTCAATGACAGTGGGACTAGTGACTATGCATATGGAGCTACAAGAGAAGAGAATTTTCAGATCACCAATGAGTCACTTCCCGGGAAAAAGAGACATTCTAAAACGAGCCAAGTTGAACTATTTCTGGCATCACCATATAAAAAAGGAGAAGAAGAAAGAGAAAGCTTTTCTGGTTCGGATGTTTCAGATGAATATGTTGGTTCTAATACAGATAGCCAGAGAAGCTCTTCCCGTGAGCATTTTAAATTTTTAAAAATCTCTAATCTTTGTTTAAAGAGAAATGTGGCTCTTGTTACATGAAGTTAACTGTGTACAAAGGGCTGGATTTGGAATCTAGGAAGCCTTGGATTCAAGTCTTACCTCTGGCACAAACTAGCTGTGTGACAAAAGGAAAAGTCTCCTAAAGTTTAAGTCCCCCAACCCACCTTTTTTTTTTTTGAGATTGGGAAGTTTTAGATAAATTGCTGTCTTCATCAGTATGGATTTTCTCTCCACGAGTTCTCTATGCTGATGAAATCACTTCTGCAAACCACTGCATCTTCTCAAATATAGAGGATCATTAAGTATGAGATCACTTTTTAAAAAAGAAAATTTTGCTTTCTTTAACTTAAAACCCTTCCTATGTTTGTTTATTGGAGTCATGAATATGGATAGACCTATCTGTGAGTAGAAAGGGATTAAATAAAATAAGTCCTCTTATGGGGTCTAGACTTTTGTCTCATTTGTAAAAGGCAGCAAAGGCCAGTAAAAAGAGCACTTCTTAGGGCCCTCCCAGGTCTGAATTTATGATCCTCTGTTCCCATAGTGATAGATACCACGATGACTGAGGCTTTGAGAAGGAGCCCATGTTCGTTTGTCTGTCTGTCTCAGCCTTTGCCTCTATCTTTGCCTCTGTCTCCATCTCACTCTCTCTCCGAATATATATGTATATATGTGTGTGTGTATGTAGATATATAAAATATAAATGTATTTCTACTTGTCTATTTCTCCATCTCTTTCTTTTAACATGTCCATCTCAAATTATCTCTCTTTGTTGTTGTTTAGTTAGTCTTGCCTTACTCTTCATTTGAAATTTTCTTTGGAAAAATACCAGACTGGTTTGTCATTTCTTTCTCCATCTCATTTTACAGATGAGGAATCTGAGGCAAACAGGGGTAAGCAATTTGCTTAGAGTCACACAGCTAGTAAATGCCTGAGATCAGATTTGAACTCAGATCCTCCTGACTCCAGGGTCGACACTATCCACTGCACCATCTAAGTGCTTTTCTATGTGTGTTTGTATACATACATATATATGTGCATATATTAAATATATACACATAAGATATACACATATAAACACATGTCTATATTAATTATTTTCTATGTTATATATTAAATATATTTATATGAATAAATATATATGAATTATATATATATTTATATTAAACCCTTACCTTCCATCTTAGGATCAATACTGTGTGTTGGTTCCAAGTTAGAAGAGCCATAAGGATTAGGCAATGGGGGTTAAGTGACTTGCCCAAGATCACACAGCTAGAAAGTGTCTGAGGCCAGACACTTTTTAACCCAAATCCTCCCATCTCTAGATATGACTTTCAATCCACTAAGCCACACAGCTGCCTTCGTGTATATACATATTAACTATTTGCCAAAAAAGGTTCATTATTCCCTCCATTTAGATTGAGACAAGTCTTTATAGGTTGCTACAGCTGCATCAGGGCTCTTTCGAAATTCATCAGAGTGGTAGCCAGACTTGTAATGATGAGCCTTTCTGACCCAAACTCATCCTTGGACAGCAAACCCACAATCCACTGCCAGGTTCATACTTGGAACTTAAGCCTCTAGGATAGGACCTGACAGGGCTTATGTTGTATTGGCAAAGCCTTCAGGGATCCAAAATCAGTTCCATGCTATATGCTGAGGAGGCTGGCGAATACTTTAGTGGGAAAAAATATCATAGCCATATTCTATATGTTTGGACACATGTTGACATACAGATAAGGTGATTTCATTAACTATCCTCCAATAATATTTATTACCTATTCTCCCATGCAAACTATTATATTTGAGTGTTTCTTGCTTTGGTTTCCTTGAAAAAACAAATGACATCAGGGCTAGGTAGTCTTGCTGAAGCATTTTCCTGACTGACAAGGAATGATAAGGTTTTTTTTTATGAGAAAATAACTGCCGTGATGGGGCTTCTTTAAGTGGAGCTATGGTAGGAACTTCTGGGCCATAAATGGACCCAATATTTGGGTTTTCAAGAATATTTTGATCATAATGTTAGCTAAATACCAAGGAACAAGAGCCCCAGAATTGCTTTATCTCCAGTCTCTCAAATAAAAGGAAGTCCTAAAATAATTCCTATTGAGATGGTTTGAAATATGGGAAACAATTGTCATTTTTATCTGAGAGAATCTAATCATCTCCCTTGCCCAGAGTGTGTGCTGGTCTCACTGGACAGGCTTATCCACCTGTCCTATCCCATCTTTGAGAGAATAGGAAAGGGAAGTCATAGTAACAAAACTCCGAGCCCTATTTTAAATCTCTGAGTCTAACCCTAGCCCACACAACCAACAAACACCATCCCATGGTCCCATGGTTTGGGAAGGTATTCTCAGTTTTATCAAAAAACATGGAGGTATCCTCAGTCCCAGCTTGATTAGTATTTCATTTTTGCAGAGTCATCAGAAGCAAAAGGTTAGTGAGAAATAAAGTGATTAGCATGAATCATGGGTAATGGAGGGTGCTCTAGGATCTGGCCTGATGGTATCATTACTTCCTATAATAAACTTATTCCCCCCCCCAATGGGCGGATAGAATTTCAATCATTTTCCATTACTCTTCTCATTCTTGATAGAAATAGAATGACTTCACTGTGTGACAAAATTGTAAGTTTTAAGTTAATCTGACCAACAGCTGTTAGGCTCATCTTTTAGCAGCCAATTGGGGATTACACCCATTTGTGCCAAATGATTCACATTATTACAGAGTTTGAGGGGGCCCCTCAGAAGCCATCTGGCTCAACTAATACTAGAATAAAAATCCTTTCTACGATATCCCTGATAAGTGGTCATCCAGTGTAAAGACTTCTTATGAGAGGAGGGAGCTCATTGTCTTCTCAAAGCAACTCATTTTCACTTTGGGATATCTCTAATTGTTAGGAAGTTTTTCCTTATATTGACTTGAAACCTACCCCTGTGCAGCTTTAATCAGTCAACAAAAGTCTATTAATAATCAGCCGTGTGGCAGATCTGTGGAGATACAAATATAAGCATGAAGACAATCCCTGACTGATCTCAGAGAGCTTACACTCTAGTAGAGGGAAGTCAGAGGTTCATATTTAAATAAATGAAGGAAATAATGTAAAATAAATGCAGTGGAAGTTACAGTTATGGGTTGGATGCAGTGGGGAGAGATGTTCTCACCACTGTAGGTATCAGAGAAGGTGATGCTTGGGTTGAGCCAGGTAGGGATTTAGGGGCTCCAGGCAGTAGTAGAGAGGTAGAACATTGTAGGCATGGGTGACAGCTTGTAGTAAAGACAGAGAAGTGGGACATGGAACATGCTATACAAGGAATAGCAAATAGTAAAAAAGGAAGAGGAAGAAGGGAACTATCATTTATTAAGCAGCTACTAGGTGCCAAGCACTCTACTAAGCAATTAAAAAATATCATCTCATTTGATCCATATAACAACCCTGAGAAGTAGGTGCTATTATTATCCCCATTTTGCAGATGAGGAAACTGAGGCAATCAGAAGTTAAACCAGGATTATACAGCCTGTAAGATTTGAGGCTTGTTTTGAATTTAGGTCTTCCTGACTTCAGACCTAGCACTTTGTCTACTGCTTCAATTCGTTTTCAATTTGGCTAGTAGGCTAATTTGGTTGGAACATAAAAGTTACACAGGAAGTTGCATAGTGTATATTCAACATAGAAAGTCAGGATGATTCCATCAAATATTCCTAGTTCTGCCTTCTGGGGTCAAACAGAACAAATCTAATCCTTTCCAGTGAGATAGAAGTAGGAAGATAGAACTAGGCAGATTGAAACAATATAAAAGCCATCCAATATGAGCTGTCCCAGAGTCGAAAGAGGTGTCTTTGGAGGTTTTGAGTTCTGCCTCCCTTGGGGTCTTTAAAGAAGGGTAGATCACCATTTGTTGGAGAGAGAATCCTTTTTACAGGACAGATTGACAAGACATCCTGCAAGGTCCCCTCAGACTCTAAAAATTCTCTGATTCTGAAAATAACCCACAAAGAGAAAACCTTAATTTTGAAAGAGAAAAGAACCTTTTGTTCTGTTGATAGTGCCAACTCAGACAGCAGTACCACCACAAGCTAGGCATGATCCAACAGAAATATCAATTCTCATAGGATATATATATATATATTTGACAAAGATGTGGCTCCTACCCTTGAGAAGAGTTGAAGTTATTTTTTTTTTAATTCAGCACTTTGCCTTAGGTGTTGGCATGTGAAATGGAAGATTTTTAATGTGGCACTAACCAAATCATAGGTGTCAAAAAAGGGTTTGTACTGGTGAGTGGTAATCCTAATTATTTTACTTTTGTTTGTTATTGAATAAGTATTTCTTAACCAGCAGAATATATAGTTAGGTCCTGATTAGTACAAAGAATAAATCCCTTGAAGCCACATGTATTTGATATTGCTGTTCAGTTGTTTCAGTTGTGTTAGACTCTTCATGACCCCACTTAGGGTGTTCTCAGTAAAGATACAGGAGTGACTTGCCATTTCCCCCTCTAATTCACTTTATAGATGAAGAAACTGAGGCAAACAGTTAAATGACTTGCCCAGGGTCACATATTTGAGACCAGATTTGAAATCACAAAAATTAATCTCCCTGACTCCAGGCCCTGCACTCTATCCACTGTGCCACCTAGCTGCCCTAGAAATTTTATTATGTTGTATTATAAATATAATATGTAATGTTATAATATATATAACATGTATATTATATAATAATACAAATATAGATTATATACATTATAATTATGTGAAATATGGCCATTGGTTTCATTCCAATAGAAATATGCAGTGTGAATTTGAATAATGTGAAAACTTCAGGGGGTCACCATTTGCACTAATTAGACCTACCTATAACTAAAAAAAGCTCCAACAATCCCCCTCCATTCTTCATAGGGAAAAAATTTCTTTCTTATAGGAACTTGGCATTCCTTAGCATAATAATGGACAAAAGGGGCTTAATATTTTTCAGTACGTAACCCATCCATCTTTAATTTAAGCATTAATTGATGCCTTAAGTCAGTGGTGGTAAGGGAAGCTATTGGGCAGTGTTTCACCATTTTTGTCTCATAACAGGTTCAGAAGATGAATCAAAGGCTGTTTTGAAGGCTTTGAAAAGGGATGCTGATAGGAAAGTGCCTTCCCAAAGCCTAGAGGACATTCCATCAAACACATCAAGTGAGGATAAAGCTTGCCCTGCTGCTCATGCCTCATCTGAGCTTCCACATGCTTAAGTGCTAGGCTTTGGCCCAGCTAAATGGAGTTCCACACAGCAGCCCCTAACTTGGGTTTAGCAGGGTAGACTAACCTTGCCAGTGGGAACTGGCAAAGTGACTTTCATGAAGCTCACCCAAAGATGGCTGAAGCTTTGCTTATGAAATAACAGCATGGGGATGGGCCTCTAGAATCTTTTTGGTTTTCTTGAATGGTATTGTAGAAACCTGGGATTTAGATCTGAAAGAAATTTTTGAGGTCTCTTGTTTTATCTGACCTCATTTTCCAAAAGAAACTGAGGCTGAGTCAGGTGAAGTGACCTGTCCATGATCACATAATATAGCAGCAGAAAAGAGATTCTAACCCAGATCTCTGTGAAGGTCTTTTTCCACTAGTCACCATTGACTCTTCAAGCATCTTAGTTTGAGCACTTATTTAATCACTACCAAATTAAAATTTTTAATTAAAAAATAATGGTAGTATATATCACATCCCTATTTACAAAGCAGTCCCCTTTTGACCACCTTGTGAGACAGATTGGGATATATATATATACATATATCTATATATCTATATCTATTTTCGAGCTATGATCTCAGAACTCTGCAGTTAAGCACTTTCCTTGCTCCTTAGAGTCTCAGAGAGTTGCCTGGGAGCACGGAGAGCCTGATAACTGGCTCAGGGCCACACAGGCAATATGTGTCAAAGACAGGACTTGAGCACAGGTCTTCATGACTCCCAGGCCAACTCTCTGTCCACTATAGTATGCCACCTCTTCAGAGCAGTATTATTTTTCATACTTTACCCTGAGAAAACCAAATCTCAGGGAAGTTATGATGTAAGTGACCCAAGGTAATACAGCCAATAAGTGGCAGAGTCTAGATGCAAACCCTGGCCTCGACTCCCCATCTACAGTTTTTCCCACTTGCACCTCTGTTTTTCCTTATAGTGTGGAGTGAGCATGTGGCCCAAGGCCCTTTTATTGGGTGCCATGCCATTATTGCATAACACGGAGATGGAGATCCAGTTCCTGGTCTCAGAGACCTTTTTTCTAAAGTCTTTATTTTTTGTCCTCTCCTGCCCATCCCACGCTTTGTCTTCTATTTGAACATAAATCTTAGTGAATCAAAGAATGATTAGCCAGGCTTCCCCTGCCTCCCAATGGCTATGGATCATATTGCCATGAGCATGTGCTCCTTTGACTAGTGCACCAGTCACTAAGTATTTCTTGAGCACTTACAAAGAGCGTAGTAATTATAAAGGGGGCTCAGATATCCCTTAGACAAATTTGGGAAGCCTGGCTGCTCCTTTTGCTTAAATCTCAGTAAGAGTTTATGTTCACTGTGCTCTACCAGCAAAGGGTCACTCCAAGTGCCAAACCGTGTCAAATTCACCCAGTTGTCAAATAACCATTGTCTCTTCCAGAGTCTTTATCCTGTCTGCCTCTCCGTTAGTAAAATCAATAGTAAGACTAAAAGCAACATCCTCCCCATCAAACAGCTGCCTCCATCTGGAGCATCACAGATGTATGAAACTCATCTGCCTGACTCAGATTTCAGTGTCAACCACCTAAAGAATCTTAGAGAGCCTGGTAGAGATTGGCTCACCCAACGCAGGAATCTTCTCTACAAGCTTTACAACAGGTGGTCTCTGCTGGACTGAGTCCAAGAGACTGAGAGCTCCATGCTTCCCAAGGCAGCCCATTTCTTTGGGCTACAACTTTAGTGGCCAGGAAGCCCCCCCCTCCCCAACTCCTTTTATTATCAGCATATAGGAGCACACGAAGCCAAGGGATTGATTATTCTAACATTTGAAAAACTGTCTTTCTCTCTGATGGCCATTTCCGTTTTAAAGCATTCAGGGACATTTAGGGTTAAACCAAAATCATATTCAAACTGCCTGGTATCCCTGCACGCTCCATTCCAAATCCTGATACCCCATTCTCAGTGCAGCCTGCCAAAATTCCACTTAGCAGCTGGTCCCCAAGCGAGGTCCCTTTGCTTGCCTTCCCAAGGCTTGTGGAAAGGATGATGCGTACACACAAATATTTGTCATGGGCCGTGGGTTTGGGAAGGTGTTAGTCATGACCAGCATTTTCTCTTTTTCTTTGTTCATTTTAACGGAGAGCGAGCGTTCCAGTCCTGTGCTTGCTGCTGCTGCTGGGGCCGTTGCTTGTTTTGCATTAACCCTTGGGAGTCATTTTGCAGCATTGTACTGATGTAAACTGCATCGGCTCTGAGACGGGGACTCCTGCCGTGGCACCGGCTTGAGTGGCTAATCCAGAGGGGAAGTATTTGGGGGGAAGACATCTTGTTTGGTCCTCTAGCCTGCCTTCAGTCCCCTCGCTCCATCCTGAGTAATTTCTGCTAACTCCTCGGGGGGCAGCCGATGAACCGTCCGCCTCCCTGAGCTGCATATTATTAACCGCGTGTTACTTTCTCCTGCACAGATCAAGGCAAAGTAGATTCTCTGCCAGAAGACTTAGTACGTAGTGCTGAAGATGGTAAATATCTTATCTGTCTTTGCATGCCTGGCTTAGGCTCTGGGGGTCCCTCTGACAGCAGCCATGGTGACACTGGCTCTTGGCAGGTATAAGAGCCTCCTGTGAGCAGAAATGCCCAAGTAACCTGGATTTGGGGTGATTTTTTTGCTTTCTCTATGACTGGTCTTATGCCAAATGCTCCTGATGTCAATTCCATCGGGTTGGTGAGAAACTCTTTAAGAATAAATGTCTCGACTGAGAAGGCGGGGGTGGGGGGCTTAAAAAAAATGGAAATTGTATTCTGTGATGCTCGCCTTGATTCTGCCTTGGTGACATTGAAAACCCGAGAGCCTCTGGAGCCAGTGAGGAGTTGTGTTTGGGTGGGACTGGTTCTGTGAGTGAATTATTCATACATTTATTTAGCTACCATTGTACTAGGGCTATCTGAGGATTAGGGTAAAGTAGGAACAGAGCAAATCCTTTCCCTTCTCTGACCTTGTTTTTTTATCTGTACAATGGGGCTAATGAGACTGGCACCACCTCCTTTATAGGGCTGTGGTGAGGAAAGCAAAATGTGATTTTTCCAGTTACCCTAGCACATCGATGAAACCGGGATTACTGAAAGCTCAGAACCTCTTGAAAATGAAGGGACTTGATTTTTAAACCCTTTTTGTTTGTTGCTGATGCCTTTGGCAGTCTGGTAAAGCCCAGGGATCCTTCCTAGGAGAATGTTTTTAAATACATAATTGAAGGAAATGCTAAATTTCAATTAGAGGTTAGTTTATTAATTTTTTTAGAGTTTAATTTAAATAAAGATGTAGTTTCCCCATTCCCCCATAAGCTCCCTGAAATCTAGTAGACTCTTTAGGGATCCAAGAACCCTAAGTTAAGAACCTCTGCTTTGAAGCATCAGCAGTCTAGAAGATTGTCTAGTCTAAAGATGAATATAGATTTTAGACTTAGAAAGAGGTAGTGATAGAATGTGGTGCAGTTTCTAGTCAGTTTGAATAACATTACCTCATCAGGGGCAGGGAAAAAGAAAGACCTGAAATGAATCTTAATTGTTTTAAGGCATAGAAATGTAATTTGATATAGAATCTATATTCATACAGAAGGTTCTGTATTGTTGTTGCTTGCCTGCTACAGTTTTGAGTTAAATCATAGAAGCATATGCTTTATAAGCCTTGCCACATCAAAGCAAGAGGATTCATTGTTAAAAGCCCAGTACTATCAAACTTTAAAATATCCATGATGTCATTGGTACAGGTATTCCCTTGACTGATTGCAGATGACAACCCACCCTTCCAAACCTAGTGGACAATCTCAATTTTCTCTGATATTCCCCCCACCAGAGAGAGACAGAGACAGACAGAGAGACAAAGAGACAGAGAGAGAAACAGAAAGAATTTGATTCTGATTTTACTCTGATGTGAGCATTTTCCATCTCTGACATTTAGCTCTACTGATACCTTTTTAAAGGTACTTGACTAATTCTTATTTTATTCTTAAAACAATCAGGTAGGGCAAGCAGTAGCCATATCTCCATTTTACAGATGAGGACAACATTGACATTTAAAAAGTTCATATGATTTGCTCAAAGGTCACATAGCTTTCTTAGTGAAAGGGTGGAGACTGGAATCCAGGTCTCCTGGATCCTGATTGAGTATCCTTTCTGCTGAGTCATGCTGTTCCCCTCTACATTGAAGCAAGAGCCTCCTCATGCCTATTTCCACTTGATTGACATTTTTTTTACCAGTTATGAAGATTTGTTTATAGGTCGGTTATTTTACAGATTTCTCCAAGGTCAGAAATGGTCTAAAATATTCCATGAGGAATTACCCTGGGGAACATGATCTCTGATTCTATCAAGAGTTCTTAGTCTCAATTGTAGATATTTTGTCTTATTTTCTTTTCATGTGTTTTTAATCATTTTGTTAAAATGTTATTCTCAATGTTGCTCTTCTGAGCAGATCAGAAAACAGATCAACAAACTACAAATGAATACATACCAGAAAGTGAGTAGCTGGACCCTAACAGCAAACACCTCAAAGAGTAGAACCTTGGCACCATATTAAATGCCTAGCTCTATTAAAATAACTAACTCCATTAATAATGCTATGTATTTGTCACTAAATATCCGCTGCTCACAAAACTATTTCATTGTCAGGGTCTGAACTGCAAGCATGAAATGGCTGTCTAGCAGATATTAATGCTTACTTCATTTTGAGGGTAGGGTTTATAAAGGGAAAAAAATGTGTTAATGTTGAGGGATGTTTGCCTTTTCAGGAGCATATTTGATAGTCCCTGAGCCCCATAGGGTAGAATGGTCTAGGTGACCTGCTTACAGTTAAAAAGACTCTGTTTAATGCTGCATGTTCATAGAATGTTGGAACTGGAAGGAACCTTAGAATGCTGACTATTAGAACACAGACTGTTCTAGAATCAGCTTCTTAACCTGTGGTTTTTTGTTTTCTCTCTCTTTTTTTATTTTGGTCTTGAACCTCTTTTTGTTGTTCATTTGTTTCAGTCGTGTCCCACCCTTCATGACCCCATTTGGGGTTTTCTTGGCAAAGATATTGGAGTGGTTTGCCATTTCCTT
Organism: Gracilinanus agilis; assembly: GCF_016433145.1. NCBI lineage: Eukaryota > Metazoa > Chordata > Mammalia > Didelphimorphia > Didelphidae > Gracilinanus > Gracilinanus agilis. The sequence goes on along the minus strand of NC_058132.1, from coordinate 110,962,222 downwards.
CTCTAGCTCATTTGACAGATGAGGAAACTGAGATAAATAGGGTAAAGTGACTTTCCCAGGGTCACACAGCTAGTATGTGTCTGAAGCCAGATTTGAAATTCAGATCTTCCTAACTCGAGGTCTGGTGCTCTATCTACCGTACCCTGTAGCTGCCCTGAAGCACCTTAAAGTAATGTTTTAAAATCCATAAAACAAAGTATATAGGATTGCAAAGGAAGCCAATTTTTTTAAATCATTATAAAAATATTTTAAAAATCAAATTCATATGCTCCTCAGCAATTTTTCATAAACTATGGACCCCACGTTAAGAATCTCTGATTTAGAAACTCCCTTCATAACATAGAGTGTTAAAACATTGGAAGGGTACCTTAGAGATCATAAATTCCAACCTCCAAGGAAAACTGAGGTGAAATGACTGTCCCACAGTCACATAGCTAGTCACTGGCAGAGTCAAGACTGAAACCCAGTATTCCTAACACCTGGTACAACCATCTTTCAATAATAACCATCAGCTGTAGATTTCTTATACTTTTGTGTCAGACTATAGAATGAATAATTTGACCCTTTTTGTATGAGTCTTTAACATGAAAGAGATACTTCCAATTCATATGTAAACATGGGATTAGATTTATGTTTAGAGGCATATGTAAACATCTGTATATTGTGTATAATTCTAGCTTGTAGTTCTCATTTGTCCTTGATCACTTTGATTAAAAAAAAAAAAGAAGTTAAATTTGAATGGAAATACCTGATATTTGGTGCACTAATGCAGTGATATGCAGAAAGTGCTGGATTTGGAAGGTAGGAGACCTTGGTTTGAATCTCATCTCTTCCTTTTATAGCCTGTGCATAAGTCAGTTAACCTCTCTGGATCTCAGGATTCTCTTCTATAAAACAAGGAGTTGAACCTTTGAGTTCTTTTCCAGCTCTAGGTCTATGATCTCATGAAAACAAACATAAATGGTAAAGCCAATGACCACCATCCAACTAGCAAAGTAGTTATTCAGAACTGTAAATAATAGTTAAATTCCTTTAGATTTTTAAACACTTTTTAAAATGCTCTTTTCACAACCACCCTGTAAGATAGACATGGTGGAGAAAGTAGTATTACACCATCTTAAAGAGAGATGAGGAGTTGAAAGTTCATAAGGCAAATAAGACTTTCCCAGAATCTTAAAGATGGCAAAGCCAGGATGTGATACAAGTCTTTTGATTCCCCCTCACCATGCTGCCTCTCAACTATCCTCCCCAAAGACCTCCTAACCCTAATTAGTATGGTGGCTAGATAAACTAATCATAAAGTTGAAACTAGATAAGACTATCTTATCATGGGAACTTTGACTCTCCTTCAGCACATAGCATAGTATTCTGTACGCACTAGGATGCAAATAAATGTTCCTACATTAAGACTTGGCATCTCCATGTAGACTGGCTATTCACTTGAGCCGCGCTTGATGGGATGTCAGCTTTAGTTCAAGCCAGAAATCAAAGGTTGGCCTATTCAATTTTCCTGCCAACCCTGAGCTGAAGGTTCTGTTTCCTCTGCTTCAGCTTATGACATGACAAAAAACTAGAAGAGGAAAAGGAGGGAAGGAAGCCCAGGCCCTGAGCCCTTCTGGGGGCTCTGTCTCCAATTGGGGGTGGTGTGTGAAAATGCAGCCTCTTGCCAGCAGATGTTTGGCTTTTCCAACTGTCTTTTGAAATGTCTGTGATAAGGCATTTCATTTCCTCTTTTTGGCTCTTGCCTCAAATAACATTTGGCCTAGAAGGTGAAATAATGGGCATTTCCCCGTCCCCCCATAATTACTTAATTGATTGAACACTTGAAGAAAGCAGAGGCTGGAGTCATGTGTGAGCTCAGGTACTTATGCTTCTCTGTAAATGGAAGTAGAATGTCAGCCCCTGGGAAAGCAGGTCCAGGCTCTGGTTCACAAATTGCTTCCAACACATGTTATGTGCTCAGCAGCCACTCCTTATTATATCTAAACTAATAGCTCAATATCTGTCTACACAGGATTCAACTTTTAGCTCCCTGTTAAAAAATCAGTTGACTGGGATGTAATTGCAATATTTAAATTCTGAGCAAGAAGAAAAGAATCAGGCATTTACATGACCTTGTAGGATCACACAAGCATTTTACCTGTATTAGCTCATTTGAATTTGGCATCAGCCTTGTGAAGTAGGGAGGTGTAGTACAAAGAGCATTACTCAAATTTGCCCCAAGGTCACACAGTTAGAATGGAAAGAAACCTCTCCTTAAACTCATGGTTTTCTGACTCTCAAGTCTATTAACTTCGTCCTAAATCCATTAATTCTATGCTGCTTTTTTTTTTTAATATGTAAGAAAGAGAAATAGGGCTGATTTAGAAACTTATTTTAGGCCATGTGATATACAAACAAAAGAGTTTTCAGGATCTGAGCAGAGCCATTTTCTGATTTCAGGGAGCCCAAACTCATGTGAAAGTCAGCAAAGTTCCCATGGGATTTATATAAAATGGAATTTTAGCAAAGTAGGTACCATTCCAGCCTAACAATAAGTGGACCCTTCATGTAAGCGAAGCTACTACCTTCCATTAGAAAAGATCAGACATAGAACAGACTCCAGAGACCAACTAGTCTAGCCTTGAATCTCTCCTAATTTTCTTGTCTACTAGTTATACTTCTGTATCCCCACATTAGTTAGAAGATACTTTACATAATTACATTAGTTAGAAGTTACATTTTATAATAATAACTTAGGAGAAACATTATATAATAATATGAAAATTATATAATAATAATGAAAATAAACTCTAGTGAAATAGCCATTAAAATCTGATTTTTAAATTTATCCCTTATTATACATTGTTTAAGGGTACATTATTAAAAGCTAAGGCTCAGTTTGAGGGTTTTTTTGTGTTGGTGTCATGAAATACAACCTGAGTCTACTTGACTATTTTAATCTGATGTTATAGGATTATAAATTTAGAGCTGGAATGGATTTTAGAGGTTTTAATTATTTTATAAAAGAGGAACTATGGTCCAGAGAGGTTCTGTGACCTATATACAGGAAGTAGCAAGTTCAAAGAATTTGAATCCAGGACTTCTCCTACTAAATTCATTCTATTTAAAACTATGTGCCAATGATATAAATGCTGTGGTTTGTGGTAGCAAAAGATTTAAAGTATGAAGAGAGGAGCCCATAGTTTTTATCTGTAAATCTTTAAAATTGGGAATTTGACATAACTATTAAGTATCTTATGATCCAATCTAGGAGTATTTGGGCAGCATTTTCAGGCTCAGGGATTTCCTTGGGTTTTCTCAGTAAGCTGTTTGGACAGGTCTCCTTGGCCTTGAGTGCTTCTCCACAGGTTTTGGCTCAGTGCCTGATAATTGGCACAGAAACCTTGATTCTTTGAAGAAAGAAAAAAACAATTTAATTAACCCTTTTCTGTAGTTCTGAGTGAACCATTGTCAGGAAACTAGCTTTCCCATGTTGAGCTACAAAAGAGCAATCACTTCTCCCACTTCCATCTTTTCCTGAGAGGCTATGGGGCTTTAGAGAGAAAGCACTAGACTTAGAGTCAGGCAACCCTGGGTCCTAATCCCACCTCAAACTATTAAAAACTATATAGCCTTGAGCAACTCTCTTAGCCTCAGTTTCTTCAGCTGTAAAATGAAGAAGATAATATTTATAGGACTTAATTCACAAGGCTCTTTTGAGAGTCAAGTAAAATAATATATGTAAAGTGCTTTGTCAGTTTGAAGGTGCTATATATGTTTATGCAGTTATTGCTATTTCCCTTAAAGAATATCAATACATTTATATTTAAATCTGTAGACATTCAAAGGATAAATTAATAAAATTGAAAGAGAACCACTGAACTAATAAATAATACTAGGAGTTGGTTTTATGGAAAAAACACACACAAATAAGATAGATTAAATCCTTAGGCATTTAAGGGCAGGAGGGCTTTTAGAACTGAATTATGTTAGAAGATTCAGACAATCCACATGAAATAGTTTCTCAGCCTGTAGCATGTTTGAAATGTATAGTGTATCTCAGGGAGGCGAACTAATAAATTGCAATGCAAATTCTATAAGAACCAAATGTGAGCCTGCTCTATTATGATGAATTAATTGTGTGTAATGTATGTAAATTAATATACATATGTGATAATTAAATATCAATTTGCATTGGAAAAACTCTACTAAATCCAGGTCCAGTTCCACAAATATAGACCTGGAAGAGATTTTGAAGATAATTGTGTTCAAACATCTAAAATTTCAAGCTGAGGAAATTGAAGTCTAGAGAGGGAATATGACTTACCCAAAGTCACACAACCGGTGACTGGCAGAGCCCATATCCCCTGACTTAAGTCCAGTGGTCTTTGAATTTAATATTTTATACTATTTTTCATTTGGTTTTGGTTCAACTCCTTGTGAGATTATCTATATATAATTTATCAACACTGCATGTAATTTCATCCTGTTCCTGCATGTAGACCTCTGTTCCTTTAGTCTCTGAACAAGCACATCTGTCTTTATTGAAATGGTTGATTTTAACTTGAACGAAATGTTGCTGCCTAAAAATGGTAAGAATATTTTGAAAACAGACCTGCTACTCTTTAGTTTCCACAGTGCCTTCACATCCTGATAACCAATTTGCACATCCCGAAAAACTCAAAAGGATGAGCAAGTCTGTTCCAGCATTCCTCCAAGATGAGGCAAGTCTGAATTTTTAAATATAAGAAAAATGACATTTGATAGGCTAATTTATTCCTCTGGGCTTGTATGCTGGCAAGTGCTTTGTGGCACTGCAGATGGAAGTGGTCAGTGTTATTGGTCTTTGTTTTTCTGGTCAACAGAAAGTGTCTCAAGTTCTGGAGAGAGGAAAACCACTTTGCGTTTGACTATCCCCAGTTTATTTGTCAAGTGGAGCCCCACATGGGCCACAAAAGCTTCCCTAGTCCCCTAAGTGGGTAGAAAATAGAGGTTCTGAGAAGCATTTGTCATGGGAGAACAAAAAAGATAAATATTGTTCTCCATCCTTGGGATTTGATCTGGAGCGATTTGGCTTCAGCAGTCTGTCCATGTTATTGAAAGTATTAGTTTACTAAAACAAATATGTTGGGGTTAAAATATATCCTTTGATTTTTTTAAGGAGTAATTTAAGTACTGTTGAGTGCCTTCAAGCTGTTTTAAGCCCAATTATTCTTAGTCTTGTTAGGTTGCTAAAAGCTTCCCATTTTTAACTTTGAAAAAAAGTGTAGAAATGATTTTTAAAAATCTTAATCCTTGAAAATAACAAGTTTATTGACCTCTCACTTGGTTCTTGGAACTGGTTAGAAGCTGTTCCTTGCCATCTACAGGGATTATAAGGTAGATATTCTTTCTGCCTCCATTACCACCCAATTCAATAAATATTGATTCAGCACCTACTGTGTGCTAGATGTCATGCTAAGCTCTGGGGATACAAAAAGAAGCAAAAGACGGCCCCTACCTTCAAGGTTACAAACAAAACAGGAAACAAATATATGCAAAGCAAGCAATGCTTTTGTACCTGTCACCTGAAGAATGATTATCTAAGAACTGAACAAACTCTAATATTCTCCTATAGCCATAAAGAATGAAAGAAGTTGGAAACAAGCCTCTGATTCTAGAATCTCTTTGTTGTCTCAGCCTATTTGTCCCTATTTTCAGACGATATAGCCAATCTTTATCCAGGTTTGCTCAGGCAGAAGAACTTCCTACCTGGCTAAATTCTGTAACATTCAATGCTCCGAATCTTCCCTACTTGTGCCTTTTAGTCACCTTCATAGAGTAACTTATGCCCTCTTCCCATGCCCTACTTTTTATGTGGTACTCTTTGGTCTTTTTACTTCTTTTATCAAAACCTCCCAAGAAAGGTCCTGATAGCAAGCATATATGTCTTAGTATGAAATTAAGGTACTGCATTCCTTCTTGGAATTTTATTTGAATTTTTACCCCTCATTAAGATAAGAAACTTCATTTCCTATTAAAAGAGTTCCAGGCATCTTGGGAACCAAAATGGAAAGTACATTGGGGAGGGGGGGTTAAGGAGGACCTTTCCAGCTTATCGAAATTAAATATTTTGTCCATGTATCATTCTATCCTTGGGTTAGATTCACTGTTCTGTAACCATTCAGTGGTTGAATTTCTTTAGGAGTGCAAGTTAAGATTTCCTTTGCAACATAACATGCTTTTTGGCTACCTCAAGAATGGAAACTGGAAAGGAGCCTGTGAAGTTCATGTGGTTTTATGCCTTTCTCATTCTGACATTCTGACATTTTCATCCCTGACAAAGTTGGATGTAAGGTGGCCATATGAATTTATGTCTCCCTGTAGAACTGGAGCGAGCAAATTTCCCCTTCCCGAATTATAAATCTCTATGAGTCTGATTATGCGGAAGTCACAACAGATTATGTATGCTTGTATTTTTAGTTATAAAAAAAATGACTTAAAAATTTTTTATGATTTGATTTAAAAGCAAAGCAAAACCTCTTGGGATTATTTCATGCCAATTGCATCAGTTCTAGAACACTATAGAGGCTCCATCAAGAGACTGAACCAATAATCCAAATAGGAAAAACCTCTAGTGAATGAAGATTGTATTATGATGTGCCATTGAAAGGGCAACCCATTGAATGACTCCATCAGTATATCCATGTTGGAAAGAGGCTGCAAGATGAACAGTGAGCTTGGCTGAAGAAATGAATAGAAGAACATCAGAGAGGACTACATTTGGCATATGTTTCCTACATTCATTAATCTTGAGATATTTATTGACAACAAAGTCCTATTTATCCAATATCAGTATCTGCTTTTTGATAATCACAGATTCACAGATTCTCTGAGTTGAAAAAAATCATCTCATCTACTCTATACCTGACCAAGAATTCTCTCTATATTGTTCCTGACAAGTGATCATTTAATCTTCAGCTGAAGGTCTGTAATGAAAAGAAAGCCACTAATTCTCCATGCAACCCATTCTAATACCTTCAAATAGTGCTAATCTTTAAGAATTTCCTCTTTACATGAAGTCTAGAACTACCTCTGCAACATTCAGTTATTATCCCTCGTTCTGGCCTCTGAGAGCAAACATGAAAGTCTATCAAATTCTTCTAGACAGATTACGTCCTTTTTCAAATCTTCTCCAAACTAAACCTTCCTTCACTCTCATTCTCAGCTAAGGTCCCACTTGGTGCCTTTCCCTGAGTTTTATCCTGTATATATTGTTTTTAAACATAGCTATTTGCCTGTTGTCTCTCCCTGCTTAGATTATGAGCTTCTTGAGAACAGGGACTATCTTTTGCTTTTCTTGTATCCCCAACTCTTAGCATTGTGTCTGGCACATAGTTGACACTTTTAATAAATGATAACTTATCATTTATCATCTCCACTTCCTTGAAACTCTTCACCATTTAGCAAGTTTTTGTTCTCTTCAAAACCCTGGTTATTCACTTCTAGGCTCAAGTTTTTTAATATCTTTCCTAATATTCCTAGAAAAGATGCCTAGTAATCATTTGTGTTTAGTTTACTGTTGGAAATACTATATACCAGCATATAGGAGAGGGCATACTAGTAATTATATTAATAATTTCTATACATAGTAGAAACAAAAATATTTAAGGTCAGTCCTATATGAGACACAAAAACCTGTATCAGAGGAAACAGAACTTTCAAGAGTTGAATAGATGGAGACACTACATTCATGGTTGGTTATAAAAATAAATTATCCAAAGAATATCTGTCAAAATCCCAATGGAGCATTTTGTAAACCTGGAAAAAGTGGCACTGGAAAAAAAGATAAATGAATACCATTTGTTGATTGATAGGGTGATGATAGAAGGGAGGCAGACTATTAGATTTTAAAATGTATTATATAATGACAAGAGTTAAAAGTGCCCGCCACTTGACTAAAAATAGACCAACTAATGAAACAGACTAAAAAATTCCAAAAATAGAGCATGTGATAAAAAATTAATATATGCCAAACTTAAAAAATTGGGGGGAAAGGAAGGAAAAAGTAAATGCTATTAGGTACATTAACAATAGAAAAAATTTTAGATTCATAATTCATAAATTGCATTATGAATTCTATACAGTCTAATAAATGTATATTTATGCAGAATAAAAATGATCAAAATCACATGGCTGTGAACCATGAGACATCATAGTCTCAGAAGATTCATAATTTCAGGTGATCCCAAGATCACATGTGTGGATAGATACATGGTGGTCATAAGAACAATGATGATTTGCACATGGGATGTAATAGATAAAATATCATCAAGAATATATAGGACCAAAGAAGACATTGGGGCCAAGATAAAACTAGTGTGAAGAATAGCAGAGGTGTAATCTGAGGCCTGGACTAATGTCCAGAAATGAAAACCAAAAGAATTCTTCCAGTGCACCACATGAATCCTTGACAGATTTTTCAACAAAAGAATGGACAAGAATTGCAGAGGAGGATTTGTATAAGTTTGTATAGGTTGTGACTTGTACCAGTGTAAGCAGTACCCCACTGGTATGATCATAGATTCATCAAAATGTTAAAAAGAAGCAAGTTGAATCATCTAACATTGCAACATGGACATAATCCTGAATGGGTTATTGAGGGGAGATGAAAATGAAATGGGATCATCTCTGCTATCCCCTTTCTCTGGACTAATTTAAAGAACCACGGGGAAAAAGACAAGACTTTGTATAGAAGACATTTCTTCTTTTTCAGTGATGGATTCCATTCTTCCTCTTTCCTCTTCTCACCCTGTGTGAGAATTGGTTTCACAACAATGACCCTGAATGGCATGGCATTAGAGTCTGTTGGCATGAACTAACTTCTTTCTCTAGAAAGGTGTTAATGGCTCCCTCTCCCCACCTTCAGTTATCTAATTGCCTCTTAAACTCTCCCCAAATAGGACCTCCCATTGGAAGCTTAAGAAAAAAAATCAGAATGTTTGAGCTGAAATGAACCTCAGGGAACCATCTAACCTAACCATTTCCTTTTACAAATGAGACCATTGCAAGATAATGGCAGTCAGAATGGTGCCCCTTAATCTCTTGACATCCAGTATAGCCTTCATCCCTATACTCTGTGCTGTAAGAGAAACCTAGAAAAGGGTAGTACTATAAAGACCAGTATACAGAGATCCAGTGAAGACTAGTGAATAGGACACTGGATGTGGAATCAGAAAATTATTCAGCCTCTCAGTTTATTTATTTTTAATGAGAATGTTAGACTTGATGGCCTCTAAGGCCCTTTTCAACTCAAATCTATCTATACACATATACCCTGATGGTAACTCATGAATGTTAAATATGTCCTGAAATTAGGTTATATGTGCTTTCCTTGCCCCTACATCCCAGTATTTATTTTATTTAATATTTTCCCATATAAATTACATCCCTCAAATTCCCAGTCTCTGGGAAAATATTTTAAATAAGCATCAGTGTTGATTTGATGTTTTGAAAGACATCTGTAACATCTTATGTGAGTTAAATGTATTTATTACTACTTTTCTGAATTTTAAATATAATATATAAGCATAATAGTATATAGAAATTCACCAAAAAAAATTTAAGAAAGAAATGAGATTAGTCTAGAAGAGAAATAGATGTCTTCCCTTCTCCCCCATTATAGACTCAAGTAAATGATTTGATCTCTAAGTTAAAGGCATGTTAATAATGAAAGAAACTAAGCAAGATATTTGTATCTTGACCATGACCCTTGAATCCTCTCATTTGGGTTAAAGTTAATTAATATCCTATATGGAAAACAGGACAATGGAATGTGGAATGTTAATATTGAATAATAGCATGACTTTTGGGTCCCCCTCACCTTGGTTCTAGCATGTTGGTGAGACCATCCCTCAATGTTTCATTAACTCACACCCCCCCCCCCCTTAGATGGGTTTGAAGCCGGAGGTCTGTGTTGTACTCAGTTCCTTCCCATGGCAAACATTGTTTTAGCATGAGTTTTCAGTGTACTAGGGAAATGCCACAGAGCAATGGGATTCTAAGAGACAAGCCTTTACCAGTCTACTTTTCCACATGGATTCTGACCACAGCTTGCCCTGGCCCTAAATAACTTCTGCATTATGTGATGTCTTGTAGAGTGATGACAGAGAGACCGATACCGCATCAGAAAGCAGTTACCAGCTTGGCAGACACAAGAAGAGCCCGAGCTCTTTAACCAATCTTAGCAGCTCCTCTGGCATGACATCCCTCTCTTCTGTATGTAAACAAAGGCTCAGTTCTAATGGCTCCCTGCTTTTGCTCAGTCTTTCATTGCCATCTCTTTGCCCTCTATAAACCTGTGCTGCTTTGTTTTGCCATTTCCTTAACCCCAAGCACCAGAATGCCTTTCTACTTAGCAACTGGCCTCTAACTAGCTAAAATTTTTTTTTCTTGGTTGTGCATCAGCTCCAAAAGAAACAATTTCATTTAAATATCTGTATGTAACTGAAAATATGACTTCGGATGGCCAACAATGTCAACACTAATATTTCCTGTATAATGCTTGATAAAATCACAGGGAAGCATCCTTTATAGTGTGTGTATGTGTGTGTGCGTTTGTGTGCGTGCACATGCATTTGTATATATGCATGTGTTTGTATTGCCTACTTGGCTGGTATTGGACACGCTTGACTAGTATTTTATTATAGGGATTAGTTGCTGATAAGGATCTATGAATGGTCCCATATTGATCCAATAGATACCATTTGGGTTATGCCATCATCAAGACCTTTTTTTTCCCCTGGATTCCTTTTACCATCTGGTCTATTCCATATATCCTCTTCTGAGAATAATGTTTTTAATGGGGAAAAAACACCTCACAGAAATACATTCAATTATGAAGGAAACCAAAGGTTAGTGGAGGTAAAGATGTAATTTTTTTTCCCATCTAAAGTTCATAGACCACCAGAAATCTATTTAAGTGCCCAAGTGAAGAAACTCTGATCTGGGTATTATGCCAATATCTAGTGTGGCTTCCCCTGACTCCTGAAGGTTAGGCATCTTGATCCCTCAACCTTGGAGTACATGGATAGAGATTAAGAGGATGATGGCATGGCAGTGATATCACAAGAATACTCTACTAGAATGCATTATGACTTTTAATTTTGATTTTGGTAGTGTGTGTGTATGTATGTGTGTATCCCTCCCTTTAAACACTCAATTCATAAAAATCCAGAGATACAGAAAAAAATTCTGGAAATGGTTCATTCTTTCATAGAAATTACAATAGAACTCCAGTCAACATAAAGCTCCCCTAATATATTTAAGAGACTTAGTTCAATGCTGAAAATATTTTATAAGTGTCCAACATGTACCAAGGCACTATGCTAAAGTCCTAAGGATCCAAAGAGTAAATTTAACACTACCCTCAAAGATCCTACCATTTAATAAGAATTAGAAAAGAAGGAACAGGGTAGGTGATCCTTTGAATGACAAGAAACTGATTGTCATATAATTTTTTCAGACCAGAAGAATCTCTTGCCTAAAGGGAGATACACTTAGCTAGATATTATGAAATTTCCTGGTATACCACTCAGCTTCTGAGGCTATGCTTAAACTCTGATTGACCTTGGATTAATCAAACATCATTTTTGTTGAACCTGTTTGTATTGAATTCCTATCAATATTGATCTGTTTGCCTACCTGCTATGCAATTTTTAAACTCCCTCCATCATTTATTCATTATTCATTATCCTTCCTTCCTGGACTTTCAGAGTATAAGCTCAGTAAGCAATTTTCCAGACTTAGTGACTTGCTAACATAGCAAAATTCTTCCAAGGCAGCTTAGAAATTTGATATAAGAACTTATGGTCACTGTGGACTGTGTCTGCTATATCTTGTATAATATCTCTTTGACCATTAAAAAAAAGTCCTAAAAATAAGCCTGCTCATGGCCACATGGTTTTTAAACTTGCTTTCAAATGAGCCATCCTATATAGAAATAACACTATCTTTAAAAAAAAATATCAACTATATCAAAGTGCATTAGAAATGCTAACTTTTATTTGTGCTTTATGTTTGGTTTGCTGAGTTAAAATCTTTCTGTTCTAATCTGAAATAAATGATTATTTTGCCTACAGATGTATATTACACTCAACAGGGTTATTTCTAGAATCCTGTTATATACTCAGAAGCTAAACTCATGAAAATCTCATTTTTGATGCCTTCAGGTGAGCGGAAGTGCAATGAGTGTTTATAGTGGTGACTTTGGCAATCTGGATATTAAAGGAAGTGTTCAGTTTGCCATTGACTACGTTGATTCATTGATGGAGTTCCATGTCTTTGTGGCCCAGTGCAAGGACTTAGCAGCAGCAGATGTTAAAAAACAGCGCTCCGACCCGTAAGTAAATTTTGGAGCTTCCTGTTTATCAGCAAGTTTGTCACATCATGGTGACAGTGCTTCCATTTTAAAAATTATTTTCTGGGGAGCTAAATCCAAGAAAAAGAAGTTTGAAGAAGGCAATTCATAGACTCATTTAGGACTGAACTCTCTAACCCAAACCAAAGCTCTTTAAACCAATGGGGCTTCCTAAGGGATTTGTTGAAAAATGATCAAACTAAGGTCAAAATCTGGGGGCAGAAGGTTGAGATTAGTCTATGTGGATAAATTTTCATATCTTAAAAGAGACTTCAGTTAATTAATTTGTTGTCCATGATTATGTTGCTGTTCCAAAATGCTGCTTCCACTAAAATTCAACTTTGATACCTCTTTGTGGTATTGAGGTGAGCCTTGGTTCAAAAATTTGTGCCAATGGAGCCCAAACATTGGCACCATATATCAATTTGGAAAAGCTTCGAATCAGGGCCTGATGACAGTGCCTAAATGCAACTAGATTTCATTTAGTGTGGATGATGCATCCTTCCGAAGTGGTCAGCAAATTGAAATTGGTACAATTTGAAGTTGTAAAATTGTGAAATATGATAATTGATTCCAGTCAAATAGAAATACGTAGTGTGATTAATGCAACCACTTCCTAGGATTCCTTATTTGCACATTTACAGAGGCTAATCCTTAAGGGTTGACCATGAAATGATGATCCTTTTTTTGGCCATAGTCAAAAAAAATTAGACTGTCATTAGGCTCTCTCCTAAGGTGGGAAGGCTCTGTGATATGAATAGACAGAGCTGCTCACAAAGTAATGAAGTATTAAAATGGCAAGAAACTGAGCAATGAGTTTTCTCTTTCATATTTTAATTATGAAAATGTGATGTGATCTACTAAACTCATTTCTTTGGGTTCCTTGAGAGAAAAAGAGGAACATGTTATTAGATTGTTTGATCCTTCATTATTCTGCTTAATGCCGTTGTGCTCTCTGGCAGGAGACCTTTGTTTTTCTTCTTAAAGATCTAAATCAAATACAAAAGTCCTCAAGCTTTCTTTCAAGTTAATAGCATATTAGGGAATCCCTTATTAATGTTTAAGAGGAGAAGCTTATGAATTCCTATTGAAAGTCTTTGAAACTTCAGACCCCAAAGTATAGTTACCTTTGGTTTTCCCTGCCCTAAAAAAATAGAGTAATCTCACAGAATCCTAGAATTTCAGAGTTGAAAGGGACTTCTAAGGCCCTCGAGTCCAATTTATACCTGGAAAAAAAATCTTTCAACAACATACAACCAATGGCCATTCAGCTTTTGCTTGAAGACCTCTAAGGAGGGAGAACCACTACCCCCCTCCTTCTACTTTTGGCTAGCTCAAAGTTTTAAGAATTCTTTCCTTATATTATGCCTATATCAGTCTTTCTGCAACTTCCTGTATTGGTTCCTGACTCTTTCCTCCAGGACAAACAGAGCAAGTATAATCTTTCTTTTATGTCACAGCTTTTAAATACTTTACAGCTCTCACAACCACCCAAACCTTTTCTTCTCCAGATTAAATATCACTACTTCCTTCATTCTAACTTGAGAGCTGCCAATATCATGGTTGCCCTTCTTTGGATCCTTTCCAGCATAAGATTGTCCTTCCTAAAAGACTGATAAGGAAAAGTCCATATGTGGTCTTGGTTATTTTCACTGAGATCGAGGACAACCTGTGTATTCCATTGGTTCTTATGAAATATAAAAAAGGTCTGTAAGAAGTGCTCTCTTCTAGTTGAGTGAATCCTTGTTTGGAAGATCTATGGTAAAATGAAGACTTGACATAAGAGAATAAGTCATGAATGGGTTGTAATCAGTGCTGATGCAGAGAGTACCCACATCAATGAGATCACAGATTCATTGAAACATAAAGAACCACTCCCTCCATACACACACCATTTTTTTGTTTTTATTTTTCATTTTTGCTTTCTCAAGGTAATGTGGGGAGTGAGATGACTTGGGAAAGTGGAGAATAACTTTATGGACAACTGGTCCTCCATCAGTTCATTTTTCTTTAAATATGGTTTTCTTGAATAAGGCCTTTTTTTTAATTTGTTGTTTTTTTACCAATCGTAAGGTGGAAAAACTTTTTGTGCAGGCTCCAAACCTTTTTACTGATAAAGAACAAACTATCCTAAATCAGGAGCTAATTTCAACTGTTGCAACAGGACAGGACCACAGAAAAAGATAGTCCATTCCTATGTTAGTTGATACAGCCAGCTACTTACCCATTAGTAAATTTGGATGAGCACTAGTGGGAATATGTACTTTCTAAAGTATCAAAAGGATTTTGGATATGGTGTGTTTCTCCTTTACATATTAAAAAGCTTAATCAGAAAATAAAATAACTTTTTTCTATTGATTACCTCATCTCTTCAATTTCTAGCTATGTGAAGACCTATTTGTTACCAGACAAAGGCAAAATGGGCAAAAAGAAAACGCTTGTGATGAAGAAAACTTTGAATCCTGTGTATAATGAGATTTTACGGGTATGTAGGAATAAAATATATAATTATAATAATTGATGTTTATGTTACATTTTAGGTTTACAAAACACTTTATATTATCTTATTTGGTCCTCACAGTGATCCTTTGAGGTAGTTATTTTATAGGTTTTACGAATAAAAAACAGAAATTGGGAGTAAGTTAAGTCTTTCAACAACATACAACCAATGGCCATTCAGCTTTTGCTTGAAGACCTCTAGGGAGGGAAAACCACTACACCCCTCCTAGAGTAGGATTTGAATGCAGGTCTTCCTGATTACAAGTCCAGTGCTCCAAAACATAAATGATAGTATGTACTTTTAAATTTGTTCATTCATTTAACAAGTTTTTATTAAGTACAACTACCTGCAAAGAGCTATATTCCATGCTAGAAATAGATTAACATACTATCACTGCCCTTACAAAAGTTAAAATCTTGGTGGAGATGATGAATAAACAAATTTCTTTAAGACTACAAATAAATCAAAATAAGTACTCTGTAGGGGCAGGTGGGTAGATAGAGAACCAGGCTTGGAAATTGAAGATGCTGGGTTCAAATCTAGCCTTAGACACTCCCTGGCAATGCAATCCTGGGCAAGTCACTTAACCCCAAATTGCCTAGCCCTTACCACTCTTCTGCCTTGGAATCAATACTTAGTACTGATTTCAAGACAGAAGGTAATGGGTTGTGATTTTTTTTAAGTACTATGTAATGGCTAGAGGACCAAAGATTGTAATTGATTGGGGAATCTCAAAAAACTTCTTAAAGATGGTAGAATTTGGAATGGACTTCAAAGGATGTGAAAGATTTCAGAGGGAGGCCAGGGAAGGAGTTTGTTCATTCAGAAGGAATTCTGGGCCCAAGGCAAGGTTCAGGAAACAGGAATGCCAGGGAACTTCCTGGAGCAAGAGAAGTAGTTCAGTTTGCTTGTGGTATCAAGCAGACAAACTTATACAGAAATGGAGGCCACTAAACTTACCTAAGGATCCCTGGGCGCTGCTCAATTGACTTAGAAAACCTCATGTTAATATTATCTATGTTCTGTCATATTTTAAATTTTTCATTAAATATTTCCCAATTACAAGTTTAATCTGGCTCGGGCTGCAGTTAGGAGTATAGGAGGCAGCAGGTCCAGAGGCCATTGTAGAGTGTGTGGAATCTAGATTCTCCAGGAGTATCTGATACAGATAAAGCAGTCAGTTCTATGGGTCTTACCAACATGAGGGGTAATTTGTTTACAAGAAAAAGTTAATGAAGGGGAGAAATACCCATGAATAAAAAAAAATGCACAAAATTCTCTCCAGGTGAAGGCTAAACTGAAATGCTCTCCACTAGGTTAGTATTTTGTTGCTTTAAATCCTATTATCTTCCAGGAAAAAAACAGTCAATTCTTAAATGCCCATGTGTAAATCATCAACCCTGTGGAAAATTTTAAGTCACAAACCAACTGACATTCCCTGGCATCTCTATACATGCCTCTGGGACACTTCCTCTTACTCTGAGCCAAGGAAATAGACTAATTTAAATAGCCTAAGCAAATGCTTTAACTGATAATTAAATCTGCTAGAAAAAAAAGAGAAAATAGATAACTGACCTCTGAATCTAAGTGTAGGCCGGTTTGAGAATTTTTCATAACACTACTCTTCTAGAACCCTTCAAAGAGATAATCAGAAGCTCTGAAGGACAGAGTACTAGACCTGGAATCAGAAAGACCCAACTTTGAACCCTGATTCTGACCTTCATCAAACATGGGACCCCGGCCAAGTCACTCGGTCTCTCTTGGCCTCAGTTTCCTCATCTGTAAAAAGGAGATAATAATAGTACCCAGCTCCAGGGGTTGCTGTGAGGATCAGATGAGGCAATACAAGGTATCCCCAGAAGTCTTAGTGTAATATTAAGATATTATGTTTGTGTCTAAAAATAAACATGTTAATATTTAAGCCATTGAAGCTTTAAAATGCCACTATGATCATTATAATACCCTGTATAGCTAAAGTACTTATCAGTTTATTTTTTTTAAACTTAAGATATTATCCTGGGAAGCAGGAAATCCTGATTTTCTAATTGGAAGAAGTTCATCTTTTTATTTGCAAAAAGAAAAACAAAAAAGGTTTGGGTTGCCATATGGATTGATTGCTTATTTTCAGAAGTATGTGTTCCTTAAAATTGCACCAATGGCCCTAATTCCCTGCTGAGGCATTTCAAATGATTACATACACACACACTCACACACACTCATCTATACTATATACACATATACAGATATATGTGTGTAGATAGATAAATGGATGTATGGATGCCATGATTTCTCTTTCTAGAAAGGAAAAAATTTTTCATCTTTTAAGAGGAATGTATTTCAGCTATAGGGAAAACAGCATGGTATTTAGCACCACTATGGAATACCAGCAAGACTTGAAAAATTGTTTAAGAAAAAAACCTGTTCTTTGTTCTTAATTTTAATTTTAGTTAAAAAATACTTTTTTAGAAAAATTTTCCATGGTTAAATGATTCATGTTCTTACTTTCCCCTTCACCCCCCCCCAACCACACCCCATATCCAACGCGCATTTCCACTGGTTTTAACACGTGTCATCTATCAAGACCTATTTCATATTATTGATAGGTGCATTGGTGTGGCCGTTTCAAGTCTACATCCCCAATCATGTCCACATCAACCCATGTGTTCAAGCAGTTGCTTTTCTTCTGTGTTTCCACTCCTGTAGTTCTTCTTCTGAATGTGGGTAGCGTCTTTTCCATAAATCCCTCAGAATTGTTCTGGGTCATTGCATTGCTGCTGGTACAGAAGCCCATTACATTCAATTTTACCACAATGTATCAGTCTCCGTGTACAATGTTCTCCTGGATCTGCTCCTTTCACTCTGCATCAATTCCTGGAGGTCTTTGCAGTTCACATGGAATTCTTCCAGTTCTTTATTCCTTTGAGCACAATAGTATTCCATTACCAACAGATACCACAATTTGTTCAGCCATTCCCCAATTGACAGGTATACCCTCATTTTCCAGTTTTTTGCCACCACAAAGAGTGCAGCTGTAAATATTTTTGTACAAGTTTTTTTTAATCTATGATCTCTTTGGGGTATAAACCCAACAATGGTATGGCTGGATCAAAGGGCAGGCAATTTTTCCACATCCCCTCCAGCATTCATTACTCTCCCCTTCTTTCATTTTAGCCAATCTGCTAGGTGTGAGGTAATACCTCAGAGTTGTTTTGATTTGCATTTCTGTAATTATTATAGAGACTTAGAACACTTTCTCATGTGCTTATTGATACTTTTGATTTCTTTACCTGAAAATTGCCTATTCATGTCTCTTGCCCATTTATCAACTGCGGAATGTCTTGATTTTTTATACAATTGATGAAAAAACCTGTTCTGTATTGATGACTTTCTTTATCCATCCCAACCGTACTTTAACTTTTGCATGTGGCTACTGTGTGACCATAGACAAATCTCTCTGGCTCCCAGAGTTTTTTTTCTTCCTCTGTAAAATAGCAGTAATAACTACACTCTAGGGGGAACTAGGTAACACACCAAACAGCGCAATAGACCTGGAGTTGGGAGGTCTGGGGTGCAAATATAACCTCACTTCCTAGATGCGTGATCCTGGGTAGGTCACTTAACTCCTATTTCCTACCCCATTCCACTCTTTTAAGAATTTTTTTAAAAACCCATACCTTCTTTCTTACAATTGATACACGTATCAATTTCAAGGAAGAAGAACAGTAAGGGCTAGACAGTTGGGGTTAAGGGACTTGCATAGGGATGCAGCTAGAGAGTGTCTGAGATCACATTTGAACCCAGATCCTCCTGACTTGACGCCTGGCTCTCTATCCTCTGAGCCACCTGGCTACGTTCTATCTTAGGACTGATAGTAGGATAGACAGTACAAGCTTTTAAAATAATAATAATGATGATGATAATTCTATACACCCTAATTCATTCATCATGGTGGGTCTGTTTTAGGAATGGTAAAGCACAATAGAAGTGTTCAGTGGTCTTTAGGATAAAGAGACTTACTTAAACAAAACTAATTCTTGAATTGTTTGCTGCAGTATAAAATTGACAAGCAGAGCTTGAAGAATCAAAAACTGAACCTCTCAGTGTGGCATCGGGACACATTCAAACGCAATAGTTTTCTTGGAGAAGTAGAACTTGACCTGGAAACATGGGACTGGGACAACAAACAGAATAAACAGTTGAAGTGGTACCCTTTGAACCGCAGGGTAAGTTCTAAGTTATTTTTAGCATTCTGGTTTGGCAGCATCAAGTAATACTGCAGTAAAACCTGATTAATAGACACCCAACTAATTTGCCATTAGCAATCTTTGCAGCCAGGGATAGAACTAATTTCTTTGTTCCTGTACATCTGGTAGTGTGTTTAGGGTTTGTCTAGAGGACCACAAGGAGTAAAAGTATTACATTTGGAGTCAGAGAATCTTGGCTCTGTTACTGCTTAAATGATCTTGGAAAAGTCATCTTCTTTGAGCCTTAGTTTCCTTAGCCATAACAGGAAGGGTTTGGACCAGATGATCTTCAAGGCTCTTTCAAATACTAATTTTAGAGTAAGCAAGGTGAGTACATTCAGACTTTAAGCACTTTGAATTTTGCACATAAATTATGTTAATTGAGAATGGTGCCTTGTTTTAAAATATGATGGAGGTAGAAATGGGTATCATAAGATAAAACGTGCATCGTATTACCTGCTATCTTGGGAAGGAGGAAAAGGATAAGAGGATGGGAGAGAACATGAGTTGCATCAGAAAATGATTATTAAAAATTGTTATCAACATGTCATCTGGAGGGGAAAAATACTCCAGTGAGTTGCTTCTGGGATCCTGAAAGGTAATCTCCCTTCTACCTCCTCAAGAAGACCAGATGGGTCCTGCCAAGGTAGAAAAATTCCAAGTACAAACCTTGGACATGTCTTCCTTCTAAGAGTCCAGTGGATGTGTTCATTAGATTACGAGTTCTTTGAGGGCAGATACTGTCTTTTGCCTTTCTTTGTATGCCAGCACTTAACACAGTGCCTGGAATTTACCAGGTCCTTAATAACTGTTTATTTACCAACTGACATATGGGTTCAACCTGAAGAATCAGTCACCAGATGTTGAATCAGGTCTTGGCCATAGAAACTCAGAAAGAGCCTTTAGAAGGCATGGACAGGCAGCAAGCTAATGAATTAAAGTGATAATTACAAATCATTGGCACTTACCTTAGTATATTGGAAAGATTGCTGGATTGGGAATCCTAGGTGCAAGTCTGGACTCTGCCACTTAACTAGTTTTGTGTCTTTAGGCAAGTCATGTACCTCTTTAAACATCAGATTACTCATCTGCAAAATAGAGATAGTAATATTTGCAACCTAATTCACAAGATTTGTGAGAATTCAATTTGCAAATATGTCAAGTACTTTGTAAACTTTTAAAGTGCAATTGAAGGTGCTATTATATGTAGTAATTTAACACTGCTAATTATATTTAATGCTTCAAATCAACAAGCATTTATTAAATTCTTAATCTGTGCTAGGTACTGTTCAAAGCCCTGAAGAAAGAAAGAAAAAGCAAAAACACTCCCTGCCCCCTAGGAGCCTTTATTCGAATGGGTGTAGCAACAAAGTTAAATCCAAATGTACAAGATTTATACAGAAAAAGTGGAAGGTAAACTTAGAGAGAAAGAGCATTTGCAATTAGGCAGAACAGGAAAAGCTTCCTTAGTAAAAGTAGTCCTTGAGTTTCAAGGAAGGCAGAGAGTCTAAGAGTATAAGGACAGGAGGGAGATTATTCCAGCCATGGGGGACAGCCAGGGCAAAGTAATGGTGTTGGGAAATAGAGAGAGTATTCTGTACAGGATTCCCTTAAATTTGAAAAGGATAAAACTTCACTTGTATTTTAAAATAATATAGCTCCAATTATTCAAAAGGACTTTGCTACTTCTCATTCATTCTGATTTTTACTGCGTCTCTTCCATTAGGAAAAATCAATGAGTTGAATTTTATTTTAAGAAGTCTACAACATACTTTTGTCATTCTCTTATCCTGACTTATAGAAATTGTAGGCAATGATAGCTATATGTACTGGATTATGGATAGGGCTAAACTACCCTAGTGTCAGAAGACATCTAGCAAGAAAAGTGAGGGAAGTCACAATTAAGATCCACCCACCTTAAGAATATAAACTTAGAAATATTTAGCTATGTTTTGCCCAGATGTTGGATAGCAGAAGTTCTATCCCTGATATTGTGAAAAAATTTCTAGCATTCATGTTCGTGCCTTGCCTCATTCAGACCCTGTAAGGGATGGGTTCAGACCTCTAACTTGCACCAAAATAGAAAACCCTGTAAGTTTATATCTCATCTCAGGTGAATTATAGAAAAGCTATTTTTGGTTGTCACAAATGTTTATAAACTTCCAGACAGCACCAGTTGCCCTTGAAGCAGAAAACAGAGGTGAAATGAAATTAGCCCTGCAGTATGTTCCAGAGCCAGTCTCAGGTATGTACTTCTGTTCATGATGGTTCTCTCAGATTTATGCTGTCCTATACCCTCATTCTCCATATATGAACTTCTACTACATGTGTTTTGAGTACAGTTATGGATGCCTTCCTAGCATCATCTTCTAGAAAGTTATCCACAGCCCAGGTGGACCAAAATACTATTGAAGATAGCATTACACTTCCCCACAATGTAATGATACCAGTTATTGGATGTGGCAGATATCTCTGCTTCATATTAAGACCTCACTGGGATGTTATTTCTTGGATATGGAGAGGAACTGTTATCATGGGTCACTTAACAATACAGTAAACATTGATACCTCAGATAGCTCTTTGTGACCCAAAATAGAAATAATGTAGATTCTATAGGGGAAATTCTCATTTTCATTAAATATCATAAAGTACCTGCTGTGTTCAAGGCACTGAGGATAATCAAATGGATATTGCATGGTCCTTTTATTAAGGATCTACTGAAAGGAGTTTGAACTAGTTTGAACTAGTATACAAGGTCTCTCTAAAATTAAGGGTCATATAACCAGTGTGTTAGTTCTCCAGATGTACAGCAATTAAGATTCTCTTGAGCTGGACCTCAGAAGCCTTCTCATCCAAACTGTACCTACCTGACCAAGAATCCTAGCTCCAAACAATAGTCCTGTGCTAGAAGTGGTCATTCAGTTATTTCTAGTGAGGGGAAGTCCCCTCTTCCACTTTCATTCCCAATTACTTCTAATCTTAAAAAGGGTTTCTGGGCATCAAGCCTAAATTTGCCTTTCTCCAGCTCCTAAAGATTTTTCCCCCTTCTGCTCTCTGGGTCTAAGTAGAGCAAATCTCATCCTTCTTTGATTTGATCTCCCTTCCCATATTTGAAGACAGCTTTCCTGTCCCTCCTCAAGTCTTCTTCAGGCTAATGCCTCTCATTTTCTACAGAAATTCTCATACAGCATTATTGTCAGTATCTTTAGACTTCTTCTTCAGTCAACCAATAGCCTCAAAACATGGATGGCCGAAATTGAACGTTATTCTCTAGATGCAGACTGACCAGGGCAAAACAGAATACTCCTTCATTCAGAAGACTTTGCATCACTTTATCCCAAATAAGATCACATTAAACTTCACAACTGCCACTGTTGACCAATATTGAGCATGTAGTCCACTAAAACCCCCAGAACTACCATCTAGGCATGACTCTGCCATCTTATACTTCTGAAGTTGGCATTAAAATGGTTAGTACTAGCACCAAAGAAACAGTAATGCTATTGGTTACATTTCATCGCAATTCATTCTAGCTTGCCATTATCTTTTTGGATTCTGACTCTCTTATCCATTGTTCCAGATATCTCCATCTTTATGGCACCTACAAATTTACTAGATGTGCCATTTAGGCCTTTAATCAAGTCTCTGATAAAATATTAAAGAGCCCAGGTCCAAACATAGAACTTCTATTTAAGAGTCCATTCCAAGGCGACATCTTCATTGACTACTTTGAGAATCCATTCATATAACCAGTTCCAAGTCTACTTAAAAGTACTAAATTATAGTCTACAATCTTATATGAAAGAATTGAAAGAGAGAATGTCAAATGTTTTGCTGAAATCTCTACCTGCCTTGTATAATCTGGAAATGTGTATGCTATGTCATAATACATATCTTTAAAAAAACACCTTACTTTCTGTCTTAGAATCAATACTGTGTATTGGTTCCAAGGCACAAGAGCAGTATAGGCTAGGCAGTGAGCATTAAGTGACTTGTCCAGGGTCATACAACTAGAAAGTAGTTGATATCAGAATTAGATCCAGGATCTGTTGTCTCTGGCTCTCAGTCCACTGAGCCATCTAGCTGCTCTTTATCCATGTTTTTATAAATAAAAAAAACCTCTTATAGGGCTATATTTTGCCATTCAAATTATATAGTAAGCTATCCAGCTATTTACCTTTCAGATACATAATTAAGAAATTAAACCTTTAAGCAGTTTGAAAAAATATCACCAAATTCTTGTTTATACTTCTCATCTTTACCAAGAAGTTAAGATGGCTTCAGCATGTGGCACTGATCATGAGTATCAGTTCGGTTGCACTCAGGAATTCCATGAAGAAGCCACAGATATACTGCTTCTAAAAGATGATGAGATGAAAAATAGAGAATTCTGGGCTAGTTGAGCACTAGGACTTTTTCTTCCAAAGAAAGGGGAAGCATCTTTGTCTCTGAGTTCACCCAGACCTTATAGTGCTTTGCTGGTAAGAAGTGACACATATCCCTAAGATACTCAAATATACCTTTGTCTTCCATTTAATCTTCCTCTGCCTACAGCACACATAGAAACGTGGTCCTAAGAGGATAGAGAAGTTTTGAGGTACACTTCATTACTTCTATGCCTCTGTGATCACAGGTCATTCTGCGAGTCTCCTGTGGAGTCTCCACAGCTGATCTAACCAACATACAGAAGGGAAATAGCTTCTCTTTTCCATTTGGGTACCAGAACAAACTTCAAGCAATTCACCTCTCATCCATCTTGCTCACTACATGACTAACCTCCACCACTAACACCCCAATAGCATCACTATTTGTGGGATCCATTTTTTTCTAATAATATAGCAATTAATGGATCATTAGGCAAGAACTTTACAGTTAAGAGTACCACCAGTTAAGATGATGATGAGAGACTGTCTATAAGCTATGCAATTCTTATTAACTTGCTCCCCACAGCCACCTACTGGCCAGTGGTTCCTATTTAGTTATTCATGATCTCTTTAAGGGGTTTGAGTTGTTGGTCCAAGGAGCTCATGCTAAAAATTCTTTAGTAGCACCTTAAACAGTGAAGAATTGCAGAATTTATGAGTAATCGTAAATTATCTTTTGAGTTCATAATTCATTTTGTTGTTGTTATTGAAAGAGATTCATGGAACAAAAAAAAATCTTGGGAGTCACTGAGCTCCTCTTTCACAATCATTGTAAAGAGCTGACCAGCAATCAGGGCCATTTAAATTGTTTTCTTTGTTAAAATATTCCAATATATTGTAGTATAAGATCATTATCCTTGAGGGTAGGAACCTTTTATCATTTTGTCTTTGTATTCCTAGTGCCCTGTGTAGAGTGGACATTTACTAAATATTTGTGGGGCTGGATTAGATTGATGCCCCTTTTCCTGGGACCAAGTTGGGGAGAGAGTAGATGACTTTAATAAGATTGTGAATTCTGGGAAAGAGGACAGTAAAATGTGTACCCTCTTCCTATGAGCCAGATCTATCAGAAGTAGGAAAGTCAGGCAGATATTTTTGAGAATGACCTTTCTCCCATCTGACCATTGCAGGTAAAAAACTTGCTACAACTGGAGAAGTGCACATCTGGGTGAAGGAATGCATTGACCTACCACACCTTCGGGGAAACCACCTGAATTCTTTTGTCAAATGGTAACATCATTCTCAGGGTTGCTCCCGTCTTTGGGCTGTTGTGGAACAGGTTTGGGTAGCTAGTTTTATTTTTTCTACTGGGAGATCTTGAATCTCATTGTCCATAGGCTAAACAAATTTACTCTTGATAAATAGTGAAGTGTATACACACAAAGCTTTTATGTAGCACTAAAACTGGCAAGAAAGAAGGTAATTTCACAAATAATTTTTACTAGCACCTTCTTATACAATTAACTTTCTACTAACTTTGTCAGTGATCTCACACATGGATTTTTTTAAACCCTTACCTTCCATCTTAGAATCAATAGTATGTATTTGTTCTAAGACAGAAAAGAGGTAAGGGCTGGGCAATGGGGGTCAAGTGACTTGCCCAGAGCCACACAGCTAGGAAGTGTCTGAAGCCAAATTTGAACCCAGGAACTCCCATCTCTGGGCCTGGCTCCTAATCCACAGAGCTACCCAGCAGGCCATCTGCCCCATCAGCCCTGCTGATGTGCACTTGGGGAGAATAAATACATTTTAATATTAGCTTAAGTGAAATATAATAAAAATGGGGGGAGATAATTATCTAATTCATTTGAAGCTGTGAAGCTGCCAAACTTGTATATCCAATGTCTAACATAGAGCCTGACACATAGTAGGCATGTAATAAATATTGGTTATTGATTTTTTTAAACCATCGATAACCTCTATCCTAGATAATTAATATATAACTATACTTTCATCTCTGAGGTCATAATTGCCTTTTGTCTAACATTCCCCCCAATCCTATATTTTTGTACTGAGTTATTTAGCTATATTGTGAGAAAAAAATGATGCAAACAAATGAGCTAACTTAAGAAATATGACCTCGCCATATTATTTCTCTTTGAAGTACTATCCTGCCAGACACAAGTAGGAAAAGTCGTCAGAAAACAAGGGCTGTGGGAAAAACGGCCAATCCTATCTTCAACCACACGATGGTCTATGATGGTTTTAGGCCTGAAGACTTGAAAGAAGCCTGCGTAGAGCTGACAGTCTGGGACCACCACAAATTAACCAATCAGTTTTTGGGAGGACTACGGATAGGCTTTGGAACAGGTATGACTTCTTAGGTTTTTCAGTTTAATGGGAGACAAAAACTCCAGTGAACTCAGGATTTAGTAAAATTCATTTGTATCTTTTCTATTTCAATTTTTTTAAAATGAAGCTTCATTTTTAGTTTCTTCTTTCTCCTTGCCTTCCACTGAGAAAGCAAGAAAAAAAATCCCCTATTATAAATACATATAGTCATGCAAAACCAATTCCCAGATTGGCCATGGAGTCATGTTTGGTGATTGTGTTGATAAGAGTTCCTAAGACTTTTTTTTTTAATAACCCCTACTTTCTGTCTTAGTATTAGTTCTAAGACAGAAGAGCAGCAAGGGCTAGGCAATTGAGGTTAAATGACTTGCTTAGGGTCACATAGTTAGGAAGTATCTGAATACAGATTTGAACCCAAGTCCTCCAAACACCAGGCCTGATATGCACTTTGCTACCTAGCTGCCACCAGAGTTTCTAAGACTTTAAAATATGGATGTGCTCTCAGTTTCTAATTCTTTGCCATCACAAAAAAGACATAGTATAAAAAATTTTGTTCATATAAGTCCTTTTCTGTTTTCTGTGATTTCTGGAATATAGACCTAGTAGTGCTATCCCTGGGTCAAAAGGGATGCACAATTTAGTAATTTTTTGAACATAGTTTCAAATTGCTTTTCAAAATTGCTTTTCAGAATAACCAGATCAGTTCACAGGTCCACCAATGGTGGTCCCTTAGATTTGTCATTTTTCTTTTTCATCAACTTTGCCAATCTGATGGATGTGTGTGATAACCTCACAGTTGTTTTAAATTGCATTTCTCTAATTACTAATGATTAAAACAGAACTGCCTAGCTCACATGGCCCTGCAAAACTCCCAATTTGAACCAAAATAAAATATAATTGGGAAATGTTTAACAAAGTATATAAAAATAATAACATAGATAATATTAATTTATGTTTTTTCTAAGTCAATATATAGCTTCTGGGATCCATTTCTATTTGAGTTTGACACCATTAATTTAGAGCACTTTTTTTCACATGGCTATTTGATAAGTTTCATTTCTTCCTCTGAAAACTACTTGTTCAGATCCTTTGGCTACTTGGGGAAATTCTTTCTTTTTTTTTCTTCCTTCCTTCCTTCCTTCCTTCCTTCCTTCCTTCCTTCCTTCCTTTCTTTCTTTCTTTCTTTCTTTTTTCCTTCCTTCCTTCCTTCCTCTCTCTCTCTCATTCTTCCTTCCTTTCCTTTCTTTTCCTTTTTCTTTTTCTTTCTTTTTCTCTTTCTTTCTCTCTCTTACTCTCTCCCCCCCTTTCCTTCCTCCCTTCCTTCCTTTCTCTCACTCTCCCTTCCTTCCCTCCTTCCCTCTCTCTCTTTCTCTCTCTCTTTCTCTTTAAAAAGTGGTTTAATTTTTAAAAACAGTTTAAAGATTGTTATAAGGGGGGGCAGTGAGATGCTTTAGTGGACAGAGAGCCAGGCCTAGAGATGAGAGGTCCTGGGTTCAAATTTGAATTCAAATACCTCCTAGCAATGCGATCCTGGGCAAATCACTTAACCCTCATTGCCTAGCCCTTATCATTCTTGTGCCTTGGAACTGATACTTTGTATCAATTTTAAGAGATGGTAAGAGTTAAAGAAATTTTTTTAATGATTGTTTCTCTGAGAAGAGAAGGGTAAAAGTACTGAGGGAAATCTAGATGTAAAAACAAAATTAATTTACTCAACAATTTAAATGAAAATAAGTTAATAATAACATAAAATGATTAAATCAATAAATTTTATTTGATTTGCTTAATAAAATAAAATTAATTTTTAAAAACATCCTTTCTTATCTTGAGCTGAAATTTGTCTTCCTGTTACTTCCCCATGATCTGTGCCACAGCTTTCCTCCATTAATGAGAATGATTGAGAGTACAATAATTGGGTTTGACATGTAGTTGTGTTTAATTTCATTTTAAAATTCATCCATTCATCTCCCCAACAGAATGTAAGGTCTTTGAGAGGAGGGAATGTTCTATTTTTTTTGTCTCAGTTTCCCCAGGCTCTACCACATGCCACTACTTTTGCAAATGCATCTTTCCAATCTTTCAGGTAAAAGTTATGAGATTGAAGTAGACTGGATGGACTCCACACCAGCTGAAATCTCTCTGTGGGAGAGGATGGTGAATTCACCCAACACCTGGGTCGAAGACATCCTCCCACTCCGGATGCTGCTCATTGCCAAGCTGACTAAATAAGAGGGAGCTTCTCAAGACCAAAGGGATCTAAGGAAAAACAATATCCTCATTTCCCTGTTTTAGAAAGTGCAGAAGAGGTGGCATGGCTAGAAATCCCACCACATGGACAAAGACCATCATGTAACTTCCCTTTGACATCCAGGGCATGCCAAACTGCTCACCTGCATGTTTCCTTGTGCTCCAAAGCCAGAAGAGTTTGAACAGCAAGCAAATACCGTGATCAAGATGAAAATAAAAGAAGCCCCCTCAGTGGGTCATACGATCTGCATGAACTAATGATGCTGCTTCAGAGGGACAGCTGCCAAAGAAATGGGGAATCTGGGGTATTGCTGATGAACTGACGCTACAGTGCTCTCTGCCTTTTCTAAATCTGCCAAGATATGGGCCACCTGCCCCCCATATCCACTGCTTGATCATCAAATATTTCCTCATTAGTTGCAGATGTTTTGGGTATGGAAAGCAATCGATAAGGGAAGGTAATTAATTATTGTTCTTGTTAAAAACCAAGCACAAAGGGCCATGATGATGAGACAAAGACTTGCCCACATTTGAAGTGGACATCTAGTGCTTACTGATATTCAGAGGAGGGGTCTGTGTTCTCTGATGCTAAATGTATTGATAAGATATATATTATCTGGTAAACCTTCATTTTAGACATACATGTGTGCATATATATATCATATTCATATCGATATATACATATACACACATTTGCATATGGCGGGTTCTTGAGTATTTAAAAAAAAATCTTAGAAGTATGGTGAAGCCACCCACTGGACACAGATGGAACTTCAGCCAAAGTTTTTTTTTTTTTTTTTTCTCAAATAGGTCTTAAAGACAAGTTTTGTAATAGAGTCTATAAAACATTGAGCCTGTAAGGTTCTCTCTCTCCTGTAACTTGGCTAAGTGAAAGCAATGTACTTTGGTTAAAGATATGCTTGGAATTAGAACATACTGGCTAAATTATACCATTCTTGTTTCCCATGTATGTGTAATTTTAATAATGTATTTTATAAAACCTTTAGTCTTCAAAATAAAGCATAAGACGACTTCATTTGTACCTTGGTCTTGGTCAGTTAGCTTATCGTTTCACTTGAATTGAAGTCTTTGATGTTTTCAGTCTCAAAATTCATGGGAAACCTAGACAAGGGGATTAGGATGAAAGTTAGTTTAACTATCCATCAGGCATTCTAGATCAGAGTGGAAGAAGTTAGCTAGTTTAGACTGGGAGATTGGGAAGGGGGCAGATTACTAGAGGTGAGAATAAAGGAGCAGTCAGTGAGGAATGGAGATTTGGGTTTGAAAAATGTCAACCAGGGGTTCAGAATTGCTGGGCTAAGATAGATATTTCAGAGTGGGATTATGCTACTCTTTGAAAGATGAGTTTAGCTAAATTATTGTTGTGCACAGGGGATTATTCTTGGTTGAACTTGTCCCAGAGTGTCTGTTAGCTGTATATGGCTGGCAATCCAGGTATTATGATTAAAATTCTCCAGGGACTGTATATTAATTTATAATCATTTATTAAATAGTAAAAAGTGGGTCAGAGAAAGAAAAAGCACATAGCCACATGTCTGGTAGCTTACCTTCTTCCCTAGGTAACCTAAATTCCCTGCTCACCTTACGTCTCTGTTCACTCCTGCTACTTGGCCAAAACGACCCCTGAGATCTTCCTTAATATATAAATTAAACCCCATGACATCACTTTTTCTGGATCTCCCTGATTGGTCAGACTTGACCTCAATCCAGGTCAGAGGCTAGTCTTCCAGATGCCAGGAGTCATGTGGGACAAACAGGCAAGTTTCTTTGACAATGCCAAGGAGCCATGAGGCTTCTGGCACCTTCCCAGACCAGAGTTCGCATGAGTGCTCCTTATACAGATAAGCCCCCGGCCTTAGTCTTAAACTAATCAAGGGATGGGGGCTGAACCAAAACCCAACTCATGGGTTTTCAAATTCAATATGAAACTTTCCTTCTAACACCCCAAGATTGATCTTAGGGTACCAATGAAAAGGGGTGCAAACTGCTATTAAATTCTCTCAATGAAGAAGGAAGATGTGTAGAAGATGCCTGGGTAGGGGCAAGGCAAGTCCTGTTGAGACATGGGTGACAAGGGAAAGTGCCTGCCCAGAGCAATGATAGAATGGCCTTCCTTTGACAAGGAGCCTTCCAGCTCACGTGCTACACATGTCCTCTAAGAGAAAGCAGCAAGTGCCTAGGCTGGCTTCCATCTTCCACAGTAGAACTTCTCCCTGGGCTCAACATTTCCACTTCCCAAGCACCTACCTGCTTTCCAGCCACAGGCTAGGGGACAGCCATGACTGTCTCTATCTATACCAGTACAGCGTAGTTTCTATCTTCTGCTGTACTTGCCTCCCAATGTAGAGAGTCTCCAGTACAAGAAGTGACCTTCTCTCCAGTACAAGAAATGACCTTCCCTCCGCCCTTGAGTGTTCCATCTCTTGCTGCGCCTGACCTCCGAGAAGAGAAAAAAAAAAGGCTGTGAGGTATAAAACTTTTATCCCAGCTTAATTTCTAATCTTTGGAGGAAAGAGGAGTGAAAAGAAGCTTCTATATGCCTTCTAGCTCCTGCTACATTTGCCTCCTGCCTAATCTCCAGCCTCTTCTGGCCAGAGGAGTGATGAACATGAATACACCTGATTGTAGCCTACAACATTCCAGTTATTCTGAACCTCAGTAGATCACCACCTAAACCTCATTCCCTATTCCCTACCACCCTCAATTCCTCATTCCCATCCCCCTCAACTGGTTCTCCCCAAAGTTCCAACCTAACATCATCTATCCCTTATACTGTGTCCTCTGGAATGCTTGTTCCATAAGCAAAAGAAAAACATCTCTTCATCTTAATTTTTCCCCCTCTCCTAGCTTTTAGCAATCACTGAGACATGCATTCCCCTAATATTGCAGCCTCCTTGGCCATCCGTCCCAGCCCTGGTTATACCTCTACTCATTCTCTACTCTCTAGGTAAGGAAGGGGAGTCAGAATAACTCTTTGCTCCCCATTGCCAAGTTCTCTCTCTGGCTCCATCATTCAATAACCTCTCCGTCTTTGAGGGCAATGTTATTCATTTCTACTACCTAATCAAAATCCTGGTAGCTGTTCAGTTCACTCCACTTCCTTCTTCAACAAGTTAGTGCCTGACTCACAATTTTTCTCTCCTTCCCAACTTCTGTCCTCTTATCAAGGGACTTTAACATAAATATAGACTCTTCCCTCAAATACCATGACCACTCAATTTCTCAACCTACTCTATTTCCTCCACCTATCCCACAAAAAGAAATAGCCTTACACATTTTTAAAATCATATTTTATTGTCATGCAAAACACTTCCATATTGGTCATTGTTGTAAGAGCAAATAAACTCATTCTTAACCAAAACCCCACAATAAAACCATAAATACACTGATGTGAAAGACGACTCCAATAGTTCTTCCTGTGGAGGTGAATAGCATTCCCTATTATATGTCTTTCAGGATTGTCCCAGATCATTACATTGCTGCGAGTAGCCAGGTTTTCACAGATAATCATCATCCAATATTGCTGTTACTGTGTACAATGTTCTCCCAGTTCTGCTTATTTCACTCTGCCTCAGTTTCTGTAGATCTTTCCAGCTTTTCCTGAAATCATCTTGCTTATCCCTTCTTATAGCACAATAGTATTCCATCACCAACATGTACCACAATTTGTTCAGCCATTCCCCTATTGATGGGCACCCCTTTAGTTTCTGATTCTTTATACCACAAAAAATAACTGAGTAGCCTTACTCCTTAATAAGGCAAACTCCTTTACCTGCACAAGTGATCACATTCCATTTTATTTTCTCCAATATATTACCTTTTCTGTTGTCTTCACTATCATTTATTTTCAGTCTCTCCCTGTCTACTGCCTCCTTCCCTACTGTCAACAAACATTCCCATATCTTCCCTCATTCCTCCAAACCCCTCACTTGATTCTTCAGTGTCCACTGTCATCCTCTCTCTCATCTTCCCTTTGTAGTCATATACCCTTGAGGCCATTTATAAGTGCCTCCACTTCTTTCACTCTCGACTCCTTATAATCTGTATTTCAACATCATCTTTCCACTAGAACTACTCTCTCTAAAGTTACCAATGAACATTACCAGATTCAGTGGCTTTTTCTCAATCCTAATTCTTCTTGTTCTCCCTGCAGCCTTTGACACTATTTATCCCCCTCTTCTCCTTAATACTCTCTTCTCTCTGGGTTTCAAGATACCATGCCTGGTTGTTCTCCTTATTTGACTACTCTCATCAGTCTCCTTCAATGGAACCTCATCTAGGGCATGTCTTCTGACCAGAGGAGTCTCACAGGACTCTATCTTCAGCCTTCTTTGTTTTCTCCTCTATACCACTTCACTTGGTGATCTCAGCTTCCATGGATTCAGTTATCATCTCTATGCTGATGATTCTCAAATCTACCTGCCCTGCCCCAGCCACTCTACTGACCTCCAATCTCACATCTCCAACCATCCATTAGACATCTTAAATTGCCTTGTAGATATCTTTAGCCCATCATGTCCAAAGCTGAACTCAACTCTCACCTCTCCAAATCCTCACCTGCTTAAATCTTCTTCACTGTCAAGGGTGCCACCATCTCAGTCCCTCAGTCTCACAACCTAGATGGTCATCCTCAACTCTTCACCGTCTCTCACCCCCTATAAGCCAATCTTTTGCCAAATTCTGTCACCATTACAACACATCTTAAATGGGTTTCCTTTTCTGATAGTGTTATTTGCCTGACATAGGCCCTTATCACCTCACATCTGGACATTAGCCCACTGATAAGTCATTTCGAGTCTCTTCCCTCTCTACATTCAATCTTCCACTTAGCTGTCAAAGTGTTTCTCTTAGAGTGGTCCAATCATGTCCCTCTCCCACTCAATAAATTCTAGTGATTCCTTATTGTTTCTAGAATCAAATACAAAATCTTGTATTGGCATCCAAAACCCTTCACCACTTTTATTTCCCTCCCCTACCTTTCCATTCTTCTTATACCTTAATTGGGAATTTTCTCTGATTGTCCCTCCTGCCTAGAATTCTCTCCCTCCTTTTCTCAGTCTTCTGGCTTTCCTGGCTTTCTTCAAGTCTCAACTAAAATGCCTTCTACAGGAAGCCTTTCACAATCCCTCTTAACTCTAGTGTCTTCCCTCTGTTAATTATTTCCTATTTATCTTGTATATAGCTTGTTTCTACATATTTGTTTACTTTTCTCCCTCTTAAATTGTGAACTCCTTGAAGGCAAGGGCAATTCTTTTACCTTTTTTTTTGTTTCTCTGGCATTTAACATAATTCCTGCCACATAATAAGTACTCAACCTGGTTAATAAACACAGCCTCACAAAGCAGGTCTTGTAGAGCTATAGATGACCAGAAAATGTACCTTTCTGGAATAAGATGGAAAGGAGAGAGGAAATAACTCTTATGACTCAAGAGGAAACAGTTCTACTTTTTCTCTTATGCCTCTTCTTGAGTGTATTGGGGGAAGGAGAATTTTTCTCTTCTCCCCCTTCCATCATGCATGGCATCTTGCTGAAGAGTTACCCACCCAAGAGAACAGCTCCAAGAAACCCAACAGGGTGATCTGCTCAATAGCTATACATCTCCTTCCAGCTTTCCCACAAGAACAACATGTTAAGCTTTATCAAATGCAGTTTCCCCATTAACCAATGAAGTAATCCTACTTTTTAAGAATAGAAAAATGATGTGGCTAGGCTCTTTTCATTCACTGCTGCTTCTTCTAAATATTCACTAACCTTTCCTTTAATAATACATTTACAGGGGGCAGGCAAGGTGGCTCAGTAGATTGAGAACCATGGGGAGTTCCTGGGTTCAAATCTAGCCTCAGATTCTTCCTAACTTTTTGACCCTGGGAAGTCACTAAATGCCCATTGCCTAGTTCTTGCCACTCTTCTGCCTTGGAACCAATATATAGTATTGATTCCAAGATGGAAGGTAAAGATTTTCTATTTAAAAAAATCATAATAATAACAATATAATTATCTAGCACCTGAGTTAGACTCAAAGACAAGGAAAGAAATGACAAGAGGTATATTTCTGTGTGTAAGAGCAACCGGTAGAAGCTATTGAAAGGTTGCTTGGAAGAGCAGGTTTCCAGAACCTATGAGCTATGCATAAAGCAAATATATTATGACCTTCAACTGCTTTTCCTCTCCTAGATGTATCATGTATCACTTAATCCCTTGGTTCAGAACCAGGCCTTCAGGTTAACACATCTTTGTGAAGAGAAACAAAGATTTGTTTAACAATGAAAGTGAGACTTCTAAACTTAAATATGCATGAAGCCTACCCTAATGCTCATGGTGGTGGGTAGTACATTTTCTTGGAAGCGGGGTAAGCCCGAGAATTTTATTTTATTTATGGTAAACATTTATGGCATCTTCAATAATGAAGTCTACTATTTTTGTTGATGAACTAAGGAAACAAGGAAACCCAAACTTACTTTTCAAAGAATTGAGAAAATTTATTTTTCCAAAAGCAAATTTTGCGGTTCTTATAAATGAAATGTTTCTTTCTTTTCCTAAAATACAAAAGACTCTTTTCAACTTTATCTCCTTGGTTTTAAAAAGTCCCTTTTCCATTACTAGACCTAGCTTAAGGACTAATAATGGGGGGGGGGAGAGAGAGGCTAACTTTTCTAAACCTTAAAATTTTAATTGTTTTCCCTTCCTTGTCCAAACCAACCAGACCCCTGAAGCTATCTACTTCAGGTTGAGCCATGGTGGGGAAAAAAAGTAGCCTGAACAGTCAGAGAAGGCAAAAAATGGTCCAGTTGATTCTTCCTTGACCTGACTATAGTAGTCTGGGGTTTTAGAAGCAGCAGAGAGTCTCTTGGGGGGTGGGAGAGAGGAGGGCAAACACCCTACCTGGTGCCCAGGAACTGGGCTCTAGTTACATAAGTGCCACTTGAGCAGGTGAGGCAGCCCTGCTGAGAATCTGAAAGGACCTATCAGGAATCCTCCCAACCACATATTATTAATTGAGTCACTAAAGTCTTTCTCTTGCTCCAAAGTCTTCCAGAAGCAGTGAAAGAGGAGTGGACAGCAGAGAAAGGAAGCAGTTTCAGAAGTAGTAGTAGTAGCTGCCCATGAGGTTGATGCTGGCACATTGGATTGGACATTCAGACACACCCCTTATTCATGCTTATGCTGATACCCCAATATCTAAATGTGCTTTCTTCTTCAAACTTCCTTAAAACATTTCCCTCCTTTCATTTGCCCCATCATTACCTACTTCATATTATATTTATCTATGTACATCAAAATGTCTAGAACATAATAGCAAACAAATGCTGCTGATTGATTAGAATTTCCTTTTCTATCTCACTATCCTTAGCACATTTAAGATACAAAAGGTACTTAATATACATTAAAATGAATTATTTTCTGTAGGACCTCCTAGGGGGCTCAGAGAGCCTTGCTGTGCAGGAGATATATTCAAGGCAGAACAAGTTGACTTTAGACTTTAGTATAACAGAATTCTTAGGCTGAAAATGATTTGATTTGTCATTGTGCTATGTCAACAAGGCAACAAATTTCTTTAAGTGCATCTTATGTTCTAAGGCACTGTGCTAAGTGCTGGGAACATAAATATAAGTAGGGAGGCAGTCAATGCCCTCAAGGAACTTGCACCATAATGGGGAAACCAACTCTGGAAGGAGACTGAAAAAGGCTGTGGGAGTGGGGTATCCATCCTAGTGTAAAGAAAGTCCAGAGTGACCAGAGTATGCCCAGGAAATGAATGGAGATGTGACTGGTCTGGGCATCCTCCTTAAAGGAGGCTCTTGGAGAAACCAGTCAATCAGAGAAAGAGATCAGCTGATCATCATATAATATTTCTGTTACTGTATACTGTATTCTCATGGTTCTGCTCACTTCACTTTGCATCACTTCATATGTCCTTCCATATCCCTCAATTTACAATTCTTTGCCTCCACAAAAAGAGCTGCTATAAATATTTTTGTACATATAGGTCATTTTTCTTCTTTCCCTCTTAATCTCTTTGGGATATAGACCTAGTAGTGGTGTTGATGGGTCAAAGGGTATGGATAGTTTTATAGCCCTTTAAGCATCTTTCATTTGCCCAATCATTTACCTACTTCATATTATATTTATTTTTGTATGTAAAATGTCTAATATATAATAGGCATTTAATAAATGCTGTGAATTGATTAGAATTTCCTTTTCTGTCTCACTAACCTTAGCACCTTTAAGACAACCACAAAAGACTCATAATGAAAAAGCTATCCATAGCCAAAGAAGGAGCTATTGGAACCTGAGTGCATATCAAAACATGCCATCTTCCACTATATTTCCTTCATGAGATTTCTATTGTATCTGGGATAGTGTCTTCTATTATGATATGAACAATATGGAAATGTGTGGTGCATGAAAATATGGGTATAATCTATATCAAACTATTCACTATTTGGTGGGGAGGAAGGGAGAAAATCTGAATTTTAAAATGTCAAAAAACAATTGTCAAAAAGTGTTTCTATATGATTATGATGGAATTCTATGGTACCATAAGAGATAATGAGTCGAATGCTGTCAGAAAAACCTGGAAAGGCTTCAATGAACTGATGCAAAGTGAAGTGAGCAGAACCAGAACACTGTGCACAGTAACAGGAGTATTATATGATCAACTGTGAATGAATTAGCTACTCTCGAAATACAAAGATCCAATACAATTCTGAAGGACTTATGATGAAAAATGCTATCCATCTCCAGAGAAAGAATTGATGCAGATGAAAGATTAAACAGAGTGCTCTGGAGTACTGGAAAGTTTCTGGAAAACTTTCTGGCAGGGGTTTGACTTCTAACTCAACCTGTATTAAGCATAAGATGAAATGACTGAGAAACAAAAGTCCAAATCTTCTGAGCATATCAATTTATTAGCCAATACATGCCAATTGCCTAACAAATAGGGACCAGACCTCTTCCTGAGCTTGGGGCTGAACTTCAAATAACAAGAGGAGACAGATTTTTATATATTAAAAACAATTAGTCAAATAAGACCAGTTAGTTAAAGAAAAGTAGTTAAATTAATTAAAAGGAAACAATACAGCATTAGGTGATCTGGTTTCTAATTGGAGGAAAGATTAAGACTCCAAGAATGGAGGAGAAGACAGGTACAAGTCCCTAAATTCAGGAAAAGAGGTTTACTACTCCTCCCTAAGTATCTTTAAACAAAGGAAATGATATAATAATGACTACAAATATATGAAAAACCTTATGGATTTGGTTTATAGATAAGTGACCCATGAGGGAGTTCCCCCAAAATCAAAATTGAAGAAATTTGAGAGAATTAAGATAGGAAGTGATAATGAGAATTGGGTAAACCACACTGACTCCATCTTGTGACAATTCTGGAGCTAACTTAAATCCCTTTCTATTCCATTGTGGGCATAATCCAAATTCTACCTTCTAAAAAATTCTACCTTTATTCAATTGTGGGAATTGCAAGAAAACCTTATTACATTGTTTGAATCTAGCCCTACATACATGACTGGGAAAGTGGATCAACTCTCTCTGCTTTTTAGAGATCTTCATCTAAGGATCTAGTTTATGTTGACTAGAAACTCAGTCAAATCCAAAGACTGATGCAAATAGTTTTCTCATAATTGTACACCTCTGGCAATCCAAAGGTCTTATCTGAAAACTGGCCCCATACTGATCAATCAATTATTGTTTCCATGTCCCTTTGGTTGTTTACAGTTTCTTGGGGAGGAGTGGGACATCTTATTTCTTGAATTCAGGGAATTGCACTTGTCCTCCCCTTCCAATTTGGAAAGTCCCTAACCTTTCCTCCAGTTAGAAATCAGATTGCCTGATGTTGTATTGCTTTATTTTAATAAATTGGTCTTATTTGCAGAATCTCCCCCTATTTTGGGGGCCCAGCCCTAAAACTGAGAAAGGGGCTTGGCCCTGATTTGTTGGGCAATAGATATACATTGCTTAATAAATTGATATTAGATTAGAAGACTGAACCTTTATTTCCTCAATCATTTTATCTTTTACCTGCCACAATATGGAAATATATTTTGCATGACTTTACATGCATAGTCTGCATCAAATTGCTGCCTTCTTAGAGAGGAGGGGGAGGGAAGGAGAGAATTTATAATTCAAAATTTCGAGGAACAAATGTTTAAAACTATTTTTATATGTAATTGGAAAAAACATTTTTTAAAAAAGGAATACTATGCATCTGAATGTTTTTCCAGGAAAATGGAAATAATCAATCTGAACAGAAATCTTCTGTTTAACATCCCCTCCAGCCTTCCTCCATTTGAACACTTATGATAGGAAACCTTTTATATCCCATAGAAGCCTATTCTTCAATAATTGGGAAGTCTTGTGGATATTTCACCACTTTGTCTCATATGTGCCATATTCTATTATGCTTTTCTTTTGGTGAGATAGAGATTGAACTAGCTGAACTCAGATCTCTTCCAGCTCTAATTCTTATGCTAAGTGAGAGTATAGATCGTCAAGAATGGGGGGGTGTCTCTCTCATCTAAATCCTCACCTACATATAAATTGAAATGTCCATTAGAAAAGGGGGGATTCTTATATAAGCACCAATGAATCTAAACTCAATACAGTATACCCTATTATAGACCAATCTTTCTAGATCCTGACTCTTAAGTTTATTTTACTAAGGACTTTTGGTTCAGTTTTGGTTATTAATCTCTCTTTTATAATCTTTCCTATAAATCAGTTCTATGTAGCTAAGGAATATTATTACAAATGCACTTCCAATATATTTGTGATATCTAGTTCCAGTTACTCCCTCTGCTACCTCTCTTTGACTCTCACTGAAATTGAATAGATATCTCTCTACCCAGAGATACCACATTTTACCAGGGATAAATCAAGTCTCCAATGCTGCAAGACCACTGATATTTCTGGGGATGCCATTATTCTGCCCTCACTACTTACTCCCCAATGATGTCATGAGTTGTACAGTCTCTGCTAGGAGTTGCTGTCTCAAGTGAATCAGCTACTGCTCAGTGTTGTCCTGCTAAGCCAATAGTAAGTGCCAGGTATAGCTCTAATGAGTACAAGGCTACAGAATTTTTTCTCTTTTTTCTACCTTCTAGCTTTAGCTACAGTCCTTAGCTCTTACTTTGAGGAAGAAAAGTGGGCTCTGCTATTTCTCTTCTAATCTTAAAATCGAATGGCTTTCGGCTCTTTTAGAAAAGCAAAAGCCTCAAATACCCATTATAGGACTGGGGGGGGGGGGGCTTTGGTTTTGTCCCATAGGGAATCTATTTCTCTGAACCTTGGCTCACTGGAATGAGCATTTTCTTTCCAGAAGGTTCTTCGCCCAGGCACTTCTCTTTTTAGAACACAGTGTCATCTCAGCTAGCTACTGTATCTCCTGGTCATCAAGGACTATATTTCTGTCCAAGAATTTTTGTCTGACTTAGGGTCAGAAAGTCCATTCAAGTCATTGATTAATTTGCAATTGCTGAACCGTTTTCAGACATTGTACCCATTTGAATACTACTCTTTCAGCAAATTGCCAAGGGCTCTTGGGACCTAGGGCACCCTATAGTTTTTCAAATCCAAAAGACTTTTGCCTCATCAGAAGGGTATAGGAATCCAACTAAGAGATTAATAAAG
Organism: Gracilinanus agilis; assembly: GCF_016433145.1. NCBI lineage: Eukaryota > Metazoa > Chordata > Mammalia > Didelphimorphia > Didelphidae > Gracilinanus > Gracilinanus agilis. Next base: position 110,922,471 of record NC_058132.1, on the reverse strand, counting down.
TAATTTCTTTCCATTGCCTAAGTATACTCTTTGCCACTTCTGTGTACATGTGATTTTCAAACCTTCTTTTCCAGGCTTTGAGTCTTCCTTCTATCTATGAATGTTTAAACATGAAAAGTATCTAAATACTTTAGGACTGTAGGATATTTTTAAGGTTATAATCTTGACTCAGGGCTCAATTACTACTTAGTATTTATACATTATAAAATATCAAGGAATTTGATATGTTTTCTCATTCTCCTTGTGAGAAGAGAAGGAGAAAGGCACAGGGGAAGATTGATTACATCCAGTTTGCTTTGTTTATTTTTGGTTAGAGACTAGGCTGTCAGCTTTCTTTCTCTAACAGTTGGCCTGGTAATTGAGTGGCAGGCAGAGCAGCATACAGTGAGCTGAGAATTAGGACTGAGGAAAAAGCCAAGGGCAGTTATCTTTGTACTGTCTAGTCCTTCCTTCATTACATCACAGCATTCTGAGGCTTTTCAACCAATCATAGTGCTACCTATGGAATAATAAAACAGTTTGAAAGTACAGAAGCATCCATAGCAACCCTAAACATCATTTGAAATTGTTACAGCTGGAGAGAGACTGAGCTAAGCTCAGGTTGAGGGAGATACCTAGCTTTCTTATGCCTCAGAGAGAGAAAACTCCCAGGATGAATTCTTCTACTTCATCCTCCAAAGTCACAGAGGTAGAAGATACAGTAGAAAGTCTGGATGATGATGGTGATGATGATGACGATGACGATGATGACGATGATGATGATATGGAGTGTAAAGAACTGGAAGGTTTGAAAGAAGCCTTGGAGAACCTCCGTGGTCTGTCCAGTGAGGAAAAAAGTGAAAAGGCCATGCTCCGCTCACGCCTTCAGGAACAGTCTCAGCTCATCTGCATCCTGAAGCGCCGGGCTGATGAAACACTAGAACGCTGTCGGGTCCTGGAGCAGCTTAACACAGAGCTGGAGGAGAAAAGGATGAATGATGTCGAGAGGCTGGAGGCCCAGACACAGCGGACGCTGAAGCTGGAGTCCCGATTCATGGACCTGGCCTCCAACCATGAGGAGATGATCCGTTTTAAGGATGAACACAAGAGGCAGAACGCAAAACTGAGAGAAGAGAATGAAATCCTGAAGAGGGAGAACAGAGAACACTTCAGCCAAGCCTTGAAAGACCAAGAAGCCAAAGTATGTGAACTCACAGCCCAGGGGGAAAAGTTGTCCAAAGAGCTGGAGGCTCTGAAGGGGAAATATGCAGAAGACAGTAGCCGAGCCAAAGCCCGGGAGAAGGAGCTCTTGGACCTGAATCAACAGCAGGTCCTCTCCCATGCTAAGGAAACCAGCAACCTGAGAAACCAGCTACAGGCTCTAGAAGACCTGCACCGAAAAACCCTGGCGAAGATGATCAAGAGCGAAGAGAAGCAGAAGGGCTTGAGTTCTGACATGAGCAGCCGTCTGGAAAAAGTGACCAAGGAGAAAGAGGAGTTGCTGCAGCTTTCCATGGAGAGGGGCAGAGTGCTTCAGAACAAACAGCTGGAGATCCAGCAGCTGGAAGAAAAGTTGGAGGCATCAGAGGTCGCCCGGAAAAATGCACTGGATCGTTTTGAGCAAGAGGCCGCCTTGGTGAATAGCAATCTGAAAGTTCAAGAATTGAGCCGAAAGGTGGAGGGAATCCAGAATGCCTATGATGAGCTTTGGTTGCAGTCTGAAGCCTTCAAAAAGCACAGTCTGGATCTTTTAACCAAAGAGAGAGAGCTCAATGCCAAACTCCGACACCTCTTTCCCTAAGGCCGGCCCCACTTCTGCTGGCCTCCTTCTTTGGACTGAAATTTGTGTTTTTTCCTTTATTGGAACAGTCACCAGCATCCCTTTTATTATATTTCTATAACACAAAGTGCAGTCTTGAGACTTACTTTATTGTCACCACTCTTGTTCCATCATTCGACTTTGGTTCTGCCTCCTAGAATACAGTTTTGTCAGATGTCATTTGTTTGCCTCTGAAATTAGATCCTTTTCAGAGTATCTCCCCTGCAACTTGTGTCAAGGTCTTTCCAGGCTCCTGGAAATTCATTTTTAGCCTTGAGTGGTCCATAATGGGTGGGACTTTCAACTGGTTACAGTCTTCAGGGATGTAAAATTATTCATATGTCATTAGATTTTCTGTTTCAAAAATGAAGATTCATGCTTTAAGACATACTGAGGGAGGTTTTGATGGCTGGGTGTCTAGTCTATCTTCCTGAGGTAGTATCATAGAGGCATCAGCTGCAATGCTCTCAATAATGTCTTGTCAGGGAAGGCAAATGCTGTTAATTTTTACCTAGAGTAAGTAGACCTTGCCACAGTCAACCAGTACAAGGATTGTGGTCCATGTGAGTAAAATAGGTTTATTTCTCAGTTCGTTTAGAACTAATTAAGTTCTCAGTTGTTTTTTTCTTTAATAAAGTATTTAAATGGGAAGTAGTGCAAAGAGCTACAAATTGGTCTAACATCGCCAGCACACTATGCTAGTGGGAGAAGAAGACCTTAATAAATGATGTCTCAGGGAATACAAATTTTTTTTATGATGTTTGTGATGGGAGGTACCTTTTGTGAGATCATAACTTTTGTTACTGTTGACTATACTGTGCACATTATACACTGGGCTTTTCTATTTCTATTATAGTGTGCCTTCTTCGCATTGAAATATTTAGACTTTAAAAACAAAGCAAACTATAAACTTAAGCATTTGGAGTAATGGGATAGGGCTATCTGGACAACAACAGAGCTATAAATAAAGAGTATTTCTATATACATCTTGGAAATTTCTGAAGTGTCTTTAAAGTAGCATATACTTACAAGTCTATTTCTCCAAATCCGTGTAACCAGATAAAGTAATGTTGTTCATAGGCATTACAATACATATCCTTAATTTCTTTTATAGTGTTTTTCCATTTCTCCAGGCCCGATACCCCTTCTAAGGTTGCCTTATAAGTATCATCTTTCTAGAGGACCAAAGATTGCAATTATTCCATGTTTGATAGACAACATTGTTTGGTGGCAACTTAATAAATAAATGTCCTGAAACTTTATTAGTTTCAGTTTCTAAGGAATACAAGTTTTTGTACTTTATTTTTCAACCACATTTCCCAAACATATTCAACAATCTTTACTTTAACATTTTTCCAAAAGGATTCAGGAAAATAGAGATTCTGTCAACGACTGGTTTGCATGAGGGTCTGTTTCTATACAAGATGTCCCAGAAGTTTTAGCACAGTTATTCAAGCTTAAACCAGATATCCTGCCTTTTGACTTTATAGGAGAATAATGTCAGAGAGCAGAATGAGGTTACCGTTGCAAGTTGGTAGCTCTTTTTTGAAACTCTGCATGATGAAATAGTGAAACCGGCAGGTTAAGCAGCACTAGTATTGGGCGTCACAGCTCACTGAAAAGTCATCAACAGATCCCAAAGTATGTCCATGTCTATTAACACTATTTCTGTTTCATGTGCAGACCCCACAAATCAATCCCTTTAAGCTAAGAAATAATTGATAAGACTGATTTATTGAATGGTTGAGGATTTCTAACTATAAACACTTCTGTGATTACACTTATTTAGAGGACATAAATGAAAAGTGTGATGGAATTTGGGGATCAACAGAATTCAGAGTTGAATTGAATGCATTGGAGTATTTCTAATCAGCTGATTTTTCTTACTCCTGCCCACATCCTTTGCCGTAAGGATCTGCCAAATTTCTGATAAGAGCTATGATGCCAATTAATTTACCCCAGCTGATCTATCTCCATCTTCCTGTCTTAGCTACTACTCTATAAAACTTTACCATTGTTGCATTGTAAATAGAACAGCAATTAAATTGTAGAGGTCATCTAGTCCCATTCCCTATCCAAAATAAAAACACCCTCTGATACTTCCCTAACAAATGGACATTTTTATCTCTAATGTGGTTGATGGTTGACGTCAACTCTCTACAAATACAATGTGTTATTAATCTGCCATGAAATATTGATACTCGTAGGGTCCTTTGAACATTCAAGAATTATTGAGTTTTTACTAAGTATAAATTAAACAATAGCATCTCTTTGTTGATTCTGTGTTTCTTAAGCACAGTGACTGCCATTTTTTCACCTTTAGGCAGTCAAAAGATACAGTGGATAGAGTACTGGGCATGGAGTCAGGAAGACCTGAGTTCAAATCTGGTCTCGGACACTTTACTAGGTGTGTGACCCTGGGCAAGACATTAACCCTCTATCTTCCTCACTTTTCCCATATATAAAAATGGAGATGGTAATAGCATCTACTCTCTAGGGCTGTTGCAAGTGCAAAATATTTGTAAAGTGTTTTGCAAACCTTAAAGCACTGCATAAATGCTATCATGGTGATGATTATCTCTAACCCTGGCTCTTAATACGATGCCTTGCAATATAATGTGTGTTTAGTAGTTATTGAATTAACCACTTATAGAGCTTCAAGTCTAAAAGGGAAGATAAGATCTACATAAAAAACACTTTAGCTATAATGTCAGATAAAATGTGGAATTGCGGCACAGAGGTATAAAGAGTTACGGGTTTTAAGAAGAGTGAAGAGACCTCTAATCCTGACTTTCCTTCTTACTTCCAGAACTAAATCTCTAATGCTAGCTGAATGGATATATTCATCTGGGTATTTCGCAGGTCCTAAAATTAAACACATCCAAATTCCACCTTTCCTTCTGCCTCAAAACATGATCTTTCTCTTAATTTCCCAATTTTTCTCCATGAAAAGATTCTCATAGTTAAACCCATTCCGGAAATGTTAGTCATCTCTGATTTTTCTTTCTCCCTTATTCCACAAACTTAATCAGTAATAAAAGTCCTAGAATCTTAGGTTTGGAAGGGTCATTAGAAGTCATCTCGTCCAGCCCTGGCACATAAATCTACATTATCAAGCAATCACATTAGCTCTTCTTGAACTCCACTAGAGACAGGAAGCTCACTATTTTATGAAGCAGTCCATCATTTTAGTAGACATGTCGTCTTAATTGTTCCTAATTATAGAATTTGTGAGCTGGAAAGGATCTTAGAGATCATCTAGCCTAGGGGGTTGACAAATCACTTTTTGTATCCCCAAAAGTTAAGAATGATTTTTTTTACCTTTTAAAGTTTTATTGTATTTTTAAAATGTAAAAGTCATTCTTAGCTGGGGCATTTAATTAAAAAAAAAAAAAAAAAAGCAACCAGGATGTGGTCCTTTGGCTATAATTTGCTAACCCCTGGCTTAGTCTGCCCACCCTGATTTATTTTATAAGTGAGGAACTGAGGCCCTTCAAAATTAAATAACTTTGAGTCACACCCAAATCATTATGTTAAACCCAAATCTGCCTTATGGTAGCTTATTCTCAATTTTCTCATAACTTTTTACTTTCTGTTCTCAATGTTACCATTCTAGTTTAAATCATTAGTTCATTCATTACCTGAACTATTGTAACTAATCTAGCAAAACATTTTTTAAGTGCCTAATATATTCAAAGCACTGGGTTAGGTATCAAAAATATACAAAATGAAAAATCCAATCACCAAATAATTTATATTCTATCGTCATCCTTGTTAGTCATTTTCAGTTGTGTCCAACTCTTTGTGATGTCTTTTAGGGAGTTCGTGACAAAGATACTGGAGTGCTCTGTCATTTCCTTCTCCAGCTCATTTTAAGAATGAAGAAATGAAGCAGATAGGGTTAAGTGACTTGCCCAGGATCATCCAGCTAATAATTCTCTGAGGCCAGATTTGAACTAAAGTCTTCTTCACCCCAGGTCTGGCACACTATCCACCATATCACCTAGCTACCCCACATTGTTCCAAGAAGACACTGTATGAAAATATTTAAATCTACATTTTGGATCCATTAGCATTTATCAAGTACCCACTACATGTCAGGGACTGCATCAGGTACTAGAAATACAAAGACAAAAATGCAGGAGCAGGCAGGTAGCTCAGTGGATTGAGAGCCAGGTCTAGAGATGGAAGGTCCTGGGTTCAAATCTGACCTCAGAAACTTCCTAGCTGTATGACCCTGGGCAAGCCACTTAATCTCCCTTGCCTAACCCTTACCACTGTTCTGTATTGATTCTAAGACAGAAGGCAAGGGTTTAAAAAGAAAAAGACAAAAATGCAACAGTTCCTGCCCTCAAGGAGCTTATATTCTGCTGGAAGGAAAAAGTACAGTATACAGATAAATCAATATATGAGTATTTTTTCCTTATTGGGATGTGTGATTTCATTGTTATAAGGAACTTCTGGTGAAGAAACTCCCTCTACGTGCACAGACCAGCAACTCTCCTTCAACTCAGTTTATCAGATAATTGTCTAGAACGCTAAAAGGTAAAATGATTTGTATAGAGTCACAAAGCTAATAGATGTCAGAAGCAGGATTTCAGCACATATCCTTTAGACTCAAGAGTGTATCTTATATAAAATATATATGACTACATAAAAAATGATTTTGATGGAAATGAGGGATTAGCACTACATGGAGAGCATAGGAAAGGTTTTCCTAGAGGAGATGGCACCAACTAAGTCTTGAAGGGAGTTCGGATTCCAAGAGACAGGGGAGGAAAAGAAGCAGAGCGTTCTACATATGACAGATGCAAAGATGGGAGATAAAATGACAAATATAAGGAATGGAAAGCAAGCCAATTTGGGGGGAAATTAGAGTGTATGAATGGGAAATAAGGGGAAATCAGTCTGAAAAGAAAGGCTAGAGACAGATTATGAAGTCAATGAGGATTTATTAAGAGCCTACTACATGCTGGAGTTACAGAGACAAAAGATGACAGTTCCTGCTCTTAAGGAGCTTACATCATAAATGTCAAGCATAAATACTAGAAGCAATGGGAAAATTGTTGAAGCTTCTTAAGCAAGGGAGTGAAGTGATTGTTCTTTAGTTGATTAGTAGTGTCTGACTCTTTGTGACCCCATTTGGGGTTTTCTTGGCAGAGATACTAGAACAGTTTGCTATTTCCTTCTTACATTCATTTTACAGATGAGGAAACTGAGGCAAACAAGGTTAACTGATTTACCTAGGGTCACATAGCTAGTAAGTGCCTGAGGCCAGATTTGTACTTAGGTCCTCCTGAATCCAGGGCCATCGCTCCATTCACTGTGCCATCTGGCTGATGTGATTAGAATTGTGCTTTATGAATATCAGTTTGGTAGCTGTATATAGAAAGGGGAGACCACCCTTGACAGAAGACCACTTAGGAAGCTATTGTAAGAGTCCAGGTGAGAAGTAATAAGGACCTGAACTAAGGGCTAGACATATGAGTATAGAGGAAGAGACAGTGGTGAGAGATAATGTGTGTGTACATGGAATGATCCTTTGAATAGGGAGAAAACATTTAACAGCTTGGGGGAGGGAGGCAGAATCACGAAAGGCTGCCTATAGGGATGGTATCTAGTTAAACTGTCCAGAATTGAAGGATTCCAGGAGGCAGAGAAGTGAAGAAGAAGAGTCTATTGTCATTATCTAACCAGATTCCCTGGCCTCTCTTCTTTTCTCCTTTCAATCCAAATATAACAGGCTGCCAGGCTAAATTCCCTAAAGCAAACTAGCTATTTCCAGGCTTGGGGACAAGAGTGAATGGCATCTAACTACCCCCTTCCCAGGCGACTGGTAGCTGTGCCCTGGGGCACTTTGTTTTTGTACCAGAGTAGTGGCAGAAGTCCATTTGGACTTGGGATCAGGCTGGGTTCAAAGCCTTATTCCCAAACTTAATAACTGCAAGTCCAGCCATAGGCAAAGTCACTTTACTTTGTTTATAAAATGAGAATAAGTAGGACTTGTATTCCATGCTTCACTAGGCATATTGTAAGGAAAGTAATTTTTGTACTTTAAAATGCTCTAGAAATAGGAGTCATTTTTATTGTTTTGTTCCTGGACATTTGTTATCCATGATGCTTTTTCCTTAACAGCCTTGGTGGCAGCTGTTATATGTCAAGGTTGTCCCTCTCCCACCCTCACCCTCCATTTCCATAAGGAGAGAGTTCCTGTCCCTCAGAGGGGAAAGAGTATTCATAGTTTAGGTGTTAGTAATTGTCCACCACGCCCCAAATTCAATAGAATTTACCCATGTGAGGATACTTAATTATTTCCAAATGAGGACATATCTGGTCTTTCAAAGAGAGTCCTGATCCTGGATCCAAGAGAAACTTGTTTCTTCTCCCAATTTATATTGGGAGTCCCTATTATATAATGCCACACAGAAATTCCCTGAAATGAATAACATTTGGATCTTTTCAGGTGTGGATATTTCCTCTACTGACGCATATGGCTACTCCTTCATGACTTAAAAGTAAATTATTTTCTTGAGTTGCCACAGCCTTTGTTAATTGTTAGTAGGCATTTGACACCTTGTGGATATGTGTATAGTAAAGAATGTTCATTATAGCTTTCTCCATCAGATTTCATTATAGCTTTATATTATAAATATATTATATTATTTATATTATATTATAGAAAGAATGTTCATTATAGCTTTCTCCATCTTTCAAATTGTCTCCTATCAATAGAATTCAATAGACTGGATAGGTCTAAGTTTCCCTATGTTTCCAGTTTGCACATTGCCATAAAGACCTGAGACCCTTAAGAGCCTTCCTTATTCCTCTTTTCTACTCTCATCATTAAACTCATCTAGATTTCTTTTATCACTGCTTATTCTCCCTGACTACTCCAACTAGTGTTGTTTCCAACATTGATATATGGGCTAGGAAACAAATTGGGGTTTATAGCTAGAAAGGAGATAGTACGACCTGATATTTAATTGAAGAGGGAAAAGTTTGGCAGAGGCATTGTGGGAAATAAGATAGGGAGTCAACAAAGGAGAAATACAAGGATTGTAGAGTAGCAGCAAAGACCTAGCTGAAGGTATATAGCCAGCCCAGGTAGTTAAAAAAATATTAAATTGGGGCAGCTGGGTAGCTCAGTGGATTGAGAGTCAGGCCTAGAGACAGGAGGTCCTAGGTTCAAATCCAGCCTCAGACACTTCCCAGCTGTGTGGCCCTGGGCAAGTCACTTGACCCCCATTGCCCACCCTTACCACTCTTCCACCTAGGAACCAATACACAGAAGTTAAAAAAAAATATTAAATTCCTTCTAGGTATCAGGCAATGAACCAAGTACTAGGGGCTAAAAAAGGGGGAAAAGAAAGTCCCTGCCCTCAAAGACTTTAGTTTCTAATGAAGAAGACAATATTATTTTTTCTTTGTCCATTGTCTTTATTTTACCTGTAGAAATATGAATACAAAAGTCAAAATGGCCAAAGTATTAATATTGTAAATAGTTTCCTGGGTTTCAGTTTAACAGTACTTTTAAATTCAAAGGAACTCTGATTATTCTTAAGTTGTAGCATCAAACAAAACTGAAGAATTTTTTCAAAGACAACATTACAATGTGGTTTTCCTTTTAGTAATTTCCAAAAGAAAGAAAATATCTAACCATCTTACAAAAAATTTATTTTTAAAAAGTTAAACAAAGAATATATTCAATGACTAATTTTATGTATCAAATGAAAAATATAGGCTATTTGGAATGTAAAGTATCAGAAGAGATGTATTAAAAAGATATCTATATATAACATCGGGATAGTGTCAGAGGGAAGGCACCATAGCATTAAGAGGGATCTTGAAACGTTTCCTGTAGGTGGAATTTTTTTTCTTTTCTTTTTCCCAGTTACATGTAAAAAAGATTTTTTTTGCATTCATTTTTAAATATTTTGAGTTCCAAATCCTTTCTCCTCTCCTCTCCCCTCCCTTCCTTGACAAGGCAAGTAATTTGACATAAATTATGCATGTAAAATTATACAAAACATTTCCATATTAGCCATGTTGCAAAAGAAAATACAGACAAAATCTAAGAAAAATAAAGTAAAAAAATAAAACGATGCTTTGATCTGCATTCAGACTCCACCAGTTTTTTCTCTTTAGGTGGATAGCATTTTGCATAAGTTCATCAGAATTGCCTTGGATCATTGTATTGCTCAAAATATCTGTCATTCACATTTGATCCTCACATAATATTGCTGTTACTATGTATGTTGTTCCTCTGGTTCTGCTCATTTCATTTTTGTAGCAATCCAGGTATACATTAATCTTGATATTATTTTAAGAGTGCTCAAAAATGACTCTTGTATTGCTTATGATTGATTTCTGTAACCTTGAGTTGAATGGAACCTCAACCTTGTCAAATTCCTAGCCCTTCCCTAAGGCTACACTCTGGAAGAAGGGTCAGTTATCTCAGTCTCCTTGCCTTACCTTCAACAATCAATCAGCATTTGTATCAAGACCTTAGGCCTCATGGATTCCTGATCTAGATGTTTGCTCTACCTGTTATTTCAGGTTCCAACAGTTTGTGTCTCATGATGATTACGTATGTATCAGACCACTTGGCTCTCCCCTTCCCCCCCCCTATACGGTTGTAACCCCAATAAAAGTAGCTATATGACAGTTGAGAAAGAAAGCTCTTGACCATCAGAGCTCTGAACCATCTAAGCTCTCCACCACCAGCTTATTTGCTGTCTGTCTACCTTATCCCAAAACTTTCTATGTTTGCGTGTCTTTATTCGCGCCTCATATTCTCTTTCCATTAATTTTTAACCCACTACCCATTTTCACTCAGTCCTTGGTTCCCCTTTCCAAGTGTTCAACCCACTAGGAATCTTCATGGAGCTGCTGGAGGGCTTCAATTTTGCATTAGTTCTTGTAAATCTTCCCAGGAATTTCTGATACCAGGAAATTCTGATAGTAGTAAGTGTTTTGTATGGTAGCTGGGGAAGGAACAGCAAACCACTCTCATATTTTTGCCAAGAAAACTCCCAAATGGGGACACAAAGAGCCAGATACAGCTGAAATAACTGAACAACAAGGCCATTAATAGCAAATAAATCTAGAAATTATAGACTAGAACTATGCATAAAATTCATCATTCAACAATGCAGAACCAAAGGCAGTTCAGTGGCCTAAGTGTGAGACGACATCAGGAAAATCTCTTTAATGCCTTGAGCACTTGGAAAATTAGCTGTATTATGCTAAATTGCTCAAACTATGTCTTATTTTTTATCTGTAAGAAGACAATAATAGTAGCATTTCACTCTGAACAACTGTTGGGAGAACCAAATGAGAACATCAAGAAAGCACTGCATTAGCCTTCAAGTGTTAGATGAATGACAATCATTGCTAGCCACCCAATTAAAAAAAAATAGATAGTGTATAATTATCCTAAAATCCAAGGTTTAAGATCTTTTAAAGCAATTTTAGGAAAAGAAAATCAACACCCTGATCAAGAAAGTGGATCTTTTGGAGAAGTTTCCATTAGGATGCCTACAAAAACCACACACTACATCAAAAGATCCAGAGTGAACTTTGGGATATAATGAACTGAACTGAAGGGAGTTGAACATGTCATTTATTCTGAACCTAAACTCTTATGCCAGAGGGGAGTGCCCCCAATTGACTTTTTGTCAGTGCATCTATCAATCATTTTTTGTTCTCTCATCCTCTTATCCCCAAATTGCTCTAATTCCCTCTTTGTAAAGTACGTTGTTTTACACACCTCTAGTAAGAGAAGTTTTAGAGATATGAGCTACATATGTGCAATGATTCACCCCAAGGGAGATTTTAACATTTTTTAACATTCTGGTCTCCCAAAGAATCACAGAGGGGATTGTGTGAATCCTCCCCTAGTACCTCGTACTGGAGTCAACCTACCTGTGTCCCCAGACAGCTAGCTTTACACCACTTGACTAGATGTCATGGGAACACTCCAAACATAGGTCACAGGTGAAGAGTCCTAAGGACATGACCTTGAACTAAAGGTTATGGGTCAGGATAAAAGAAAGGATAAAAGAAGGGGTGCAAGGAGGCACTCTCTCACTATTTCCTTGGACAGCTGCATTGCAGGACACTGGCTGGGAGCCATGAGGCAGAGAACCATGTGGCAAGATTACAATAGGCTTAAAACTCTATCTAACTGCTTCCTTTATTCAAGTAATATTAATAAACTCTAACCAGGAGTTTTAAATTTAAGTTTAACAATAGAAAACAAAAAAGTCAAGCATTGTCCGTGAACTTTCCTTGCCTGTAATTCTTGGTCCCCTTGAAATTCTGTTATTTCCAGTTTTGTTTTTTAATGTACAATTTTTATTAATGCATATGCAGAGGTCTTGTTCTAGTTCTGTCATTCTCACACTTCTTTACCATAAATAGACCTTTCAATATTTTCTTATATTTATAGTTCTTGGTGTTAACTTGGAAATAACACAGAACTACCAAAGTAGTCAGAAATAGCGATAAGGTCCAATATTGGCCACCACACAGAGCCCAGCACTAAATACCACACATGGCCTTTAACCCGGGGATTCTGGGAACCATATCCCTGGGAGAAGGCACCCCACTAAATGCCAGGTCCAATGCCAACTCCGCCCTGGGAGAGAACACCGTGTTAAGTAGTGTCAACCCCCTAGAGCAGGGGTCGGCAACCTTTTCGGCCGTGAGAGCCATAAATGCCACATTTTTTAAAATGTAATTTTGTGAGAGCCGTACAGTGCTCACAGTGCCACTCCTGTAACAACGCCTGAAAAAAAAATTGACTTTATGGCTCCTGCAGAAAGAGCCATATTTGGCCCTCAAAAGAGCCAGATATGGCTCGAGAGCCATTCGTTGCTGACCCCTGCACTAGAGAAACAGAACCTGGGGGTCCCTTTATACCTTCTGGGGAATTAGGTACAGCAAGTCTGCATTGACAAACCACAACTGGGTTGCAAAAGAATTTGTAACCAGCCTCAGGGGTATCACCCAGCCATTACTATAAGAGTTACAAAGGCAAGGGTCAAACTCAGGAGCTGGGTTTCTGAGAGAACTTCAACATAACCAGAGAAGCTTCAAACAGAAATAAAAGGCACTCTACATTGGGACTATATCCACAAAACCAACCCACGATAGGGTTCCCAAACAGCTCAAAGTCTACAGTTCAAACCTGGTCCTGGGGTTTCTCAAAAGGGCAGGGGTAAACTGAGGCATCCAAATTTCATGTCAACATTGGTTTTTTAAAAAGTTATAATATTCTGTGACATTAACATAATTTATTCAATCATCCTTCAGGCACTGGGCAATAGGTTGCTTTGATTTTTTTCTTATTATTAATAGAATGAATGAATATTTTCATAGAGCATGAACATTTTGGAACTAATGTGCCTTTCCCTCCACTCTTTTTATGATTTCTTTAGGATTAATTGCTGGGTTAAAATATATGATCATGATTTTGCAAGCATGGTATAATGGGAAAGAGTTTTCGATTTAGAGCTGGAGAACTTGGGTTCAAATTTTGCTACTTAACATCTGTGACCATAGGCAAGTTGTTTTCCCCCAGGGGGAAGTCCTAAAAGTGGAGCAAGGAGAACTATTGATATGTCTTTCAGTTCTAGATCTAGGAAAAATGTTTGCATCAATCTACAAATCCCACCAAGATTTATCAGGATGCCTGTTTCCAAAGTCTCACATCATTTTTTTTTATCATTTATTCTCTTATGTTTGCTATTCCAGTGGTACATTGATGTTCTCTTAGTGAGCTTTTCTTGGCTTTCATGTAATTATTAACAGTTCATGCTGTGTTCTTCAGCAATTCTCATTATATTCTTTGAACACTTATCCTTTGGAGAATGTATATAAAACCTTCATCAGGAAGAAGGTGAAAGAGTCCCTCAGTCCCTGGAGAGAGAGGAGAGAAAGGTAATGTCAGAGAGCTCTGAAAGTGAAAGGAAGGGATAGGAGAGAGAAACAGAGAAGTAGAGATAGAGATACACACACACACACACACACACACACACACACAGAGAGAGAGAGAGAGAGAGAGAGAGAGAGAGAGAGAGAGAGAGAGAGAGAGAGAGAGAGAGGAGAAAGTATGTACTAGAAGGGTTCTTTGTTCTATTATATCTCTTTTTGTTAGTTTGTCCTTAAAAACATTTGTTTACAGGATAGCTAATTTACAAAAAAATCATTTATTGAAGAGCAATCTGGTATCTTTGGCTATTTTACAGTTTTATCAATGACTTGGAATAACGGCATTGATAATGATGCTCATCAAATTTTTAGCCACAGAAGTTTGAAGAGAGAGCTAATGCATTGGATAACTGCCTTAAGATTATAAAAAATTTCTGAAGAGGCAGCATCTAATAAGATAAAATAGTCTAGTGACAAATGCATTCTTATACTTGAGGTTTTTTATAATTAGTTCACGTGTATGAGATGGGAAAGGTGTGACTAAATAGTAATGCTTTTAAAAGATCTAGGTGTTTTAGTGAGCTACAAGCTCAATATAAGTCAGCAGTGTGATGTGGCAGCCAAAAATGCTGATAACTTAACTAAACTGAGAGGCATAGCTTCCAGGAATAAAGAAATACTAATTGTATTCTCTGATGCTTTCCTCAGACAAGTCTGATGTACAGTGTTTGCTTCTAGGTGACACAGTTTAAGAAAGGACATTAATTAGCTGGAAAGTAGCCAAAGAAGGCAATCAGGATAGTAAAGGATCTTAATCCTATGTCATATGAAAATGAGATGAAGTAACTGGGAATATTTAGCTTGGAAAAGACAGGATTTGGGGGCAGCTAGGTGGTTCAGTAGATTGAGAGTCAGGCCTAGATATGGGAGGTCTTAGGTTCAAATCTGACCTCCACCGCTTCCTAACTGTGTGACCCTGGGCAAGTCACTTAACCCCCACTGCCTTGCCCTTCCTGCTCTTCTTTTGTCTTAGAACCCATACACAGTAATGGTTCTAAGATAGAAGGTAAGAGTTAAAGGAAAGAAAAGAAAAGAAAAGAAAGAAAAGAGAAGAGAAGAGAAAAAAAAGAAAAGAAAGGAAAGGATTCAAAGGGAATGTGGGAGCCAATCTAAAATATTTCAAGGGCTGCCACCTCGAAGAAGTATTAGATTTTTTAGTTTGAGTAAGCAGGAATAGGAGAATTGGGCAAAAAACTATAAGGGAAAAATTGTGCCTAAATATGAGGAAAAACTTCCTAACACTTGGAACTACCAAAAGGTAGAATGGAAGGTCTTGGGAGATAGTCAGTTTTCTCATATTAGAGGTTTTCCTACAAAGATTGGATAGTCATTGGGCTTGTAATGTAGAATGGAGATTCTTTTCTGATCATGTGCTAGACTAGATGGCCATTCAACTCTGTGATTCAGTGAATTTTGCAGAGAAGGGAATTAGCAGGGGGTGGGGGTGCTTTTTATATTTGTCTTGTGTCAGATCCCACCCAGGGAATTACAGATAGATTTTCCATCATTTTGTTGGAACTTGTTTCTCTTAATCCTGTTTCTATCCTGAGTACAGTTTGGTCCTAGAATTGTCAGTTCACTCACTGTCTTCATGCCTTCTCAAGGGCTTGTGGGTCTGCCCCCTTTCAACATAGTGGAGACTTTCAAGGGAAGAGAGCAATGAGGATTTCAGAAAAGTCTTGAAAGAAAGAAAGAAAGAAAGAAAGAAAGAAAGAAAGAAAGAAAGAAAGAAAGAAAGAAAGAAAGAAAGAAAGAAAGAAAAAAAGAAAAAGAAAAGTCTTACCACCACCTTAACACAGCGCCTCCTCTAGTCCTTCTTAGAGTCCCTATATATTCATATCTATATCTATAGGCCAAGCTTAACATTTAGATGTGTCACTCAAGACCATCACTATATCTTCAGTATTTCTTCATGAACATTTCAATAAGCCAAGAGAACAGATAATATGTAGAATATCAGTAACCTTTTTTTTAAAAGGAAGAAAAAGCTTAGTAGCCTCTTTAACTTTTATAATTAAGAAGAAAGGACAAAGAAAACCTTAAAAAACAACACCCAGACTATAAGAGGCATCTTTGGGGGTAAGAGAATAAATGGTAATCAGGAGCAGAAAATGCTTATTGAAAATTCCTCTGAGAAATGTTTTACCTCAAAATTCAATGTAACTGAATCCTACAACCACATTCATAAGGAAACTCTGACTCATAGTGGTTGGCCCTCTCCTCCTCAACAAACTCTGTATCCAGTCCTCTTCTCCTTTCCCAGAAAAACTCAAAGGAAATGCATCTCTTGTGTAAGGTTAACCCTTTGAATGTCCTCTGAAACAATAAGAATATACCAGATACGATTCTATGTATCCGGCATACAAAGACAAATGAAATAGTCCCTGCCCTTAAGGAGACTACATTCTTTCTAAGGAAATAATATGTTCACATATAGGTAAATTCAGAGTATAGTAGGGCCCCCATATTCTGAGGGGATATATTTGAAGATCTACTGCTGATGGATGAAACCTTGGACACCTGCTGAACCCTGCTGAATGATATATATGTGTGTGTGTGTTTGTATGTCTCTCTCTCTCTCTCTCTCTCTCTCTCTCTCTCTCTCTCTCTCTCTCTCTCTCTCTCTCCTTTTTCAAATGATCTCATATGATGAGAAAACA
>NC_058132.1:110790028-110905663 GCF_016433145.1 Gracilinanus agilis | reverse complement strand
TATATATATATATACATATTTTTTTTTTTCCCCTCCTGCTCCTCAGCTTGGAGCTCCATTGCCTCCCACCCACCTCTTGCCTCCACTAAAAAAAATGAAAGTGGAAGCAGAAGAGACCAATGCAGAGTGCAAACTATGGCCATAGGCAGACCTCAGATTCTTCTCCAGAGGATTTCCAGTGCTTCCTAGGTGGGGGGGGGAAAGAGGGGGAATTCAGTACTTCAGTTACCTATAGGTAACTGAAACCTCAGAAAGCAAAACCTCAGATAATGGGGGTCCTACTATATATACAACTGTAAGGTAATGTAAGATTAAAATTAATATCCAATAGCCTCAAGTATTATATTTTATAAGATTTATTAATAATCACTTGAAGCTGAAGAAATAAAAGAACAAAAGTAAAACCTGAATAAAAAACACCTGAGTAAAATTTTCCTGCCTCTCACCTCATCCCACCTCCACAGCTGCGATTTGGGGAGAAGAGAGAGAGGGCGGAGCTACACAAAACTTATATCCTCCCTATGTTAGCATGTAACTGGGATGCTGGGAAAGAGAGACCCTGGGGAGAGAATTCTAATTATACAGTAATTTGATTTTGCGAAGGAAGTTGAGGGAATTCAGGAAAAATCTTTTGTAAGAGATATTATCATTTGAACAGGGTTTTAAAGAGAACATGCAAATTCTAAGAGGCAGAATTGAAGAGGACACAGAAGATAACCTGTCAAAGGCCCACAGATGAAAGATGAAATATTGGTTTTTTTTAAGCCCTTAACCTCTGTATATTGGCTCCTAGGTGGAAGGGTGGTAAGGGTGGGCAATGGGGGTCAAGTGACTTGCCTAGGGTCACACAGCAGGGAAGTGTCTGAGGCCAGATTTGAACCTAGGACCTCCTGTCTCTAGGCCTGACTCTCAATCAACTGAGCTACCCAGCTGCCCCCCTGAAATATTGTATATGAAGAATAACAAGGAAGCTAGTTGGAACCTAGTGAATGAAAGGGAAAATAATATTTAGTAAGACTGAAGATGAAAGTTTGAGCCAAATGGTGAATGCTTTGAAGCTAAAATAAGGAATTTATATTATATATATATATATAAAATCCTAGAGACAACAGGGAGCCACTGGAGGTTCCTGAGCAGAGGAATAATAAAGTCAATACATTGCTTTCAGAATATGATTTTGGCAGCTGTGTGAAGGATGAATTAGAGTATCAGGATTGAAATTTAACAAAAAGGCAAAATGAGGCACATGTCTCCAAGCAAAATGTCATTTTATTAGCAAATGTTATGATTAAAATTCTTTGGAGACTACATCTTAATGTTATAATTCTTATTTATCAAATAACAAAAAGGCGGTCCAGAGAAAAAAAGAAGCATGAGCTGCCTGCCCAGCCAGCATGTCTAGCAGTTTGTTACAGGAGCACTTGAGCAAACCAGATCAAGCACCTTGTAAGTTTGTGTTTCCAGGAAAAAAGGACCAACTTCCTGTCCCTTCCTAAAATGTATGCTCTTTGTTATGTCCCTTTCCAGAGCACCTCTTATTGGAGGGCTCAGACCTCAATTACAACTAGAGGATGCCAGTTCTTCACTTGCCACATACTTCAATCTTGTTTACAGATAAAACAATGGACTGTTCTCCACCCTGCCCATTCTCACAAAAGACAAAAGATCTAGACAAAGGAACAGAGGACTTCACCAATAGCTTCAGCCTGGGGAGAGAAGCCAGTTCTAGCTTCAATCTAAAATCAGACCATTTGAGCTTTAAAATAACAAAAAAATGGATTATGGACCAAAAAGGGTTCAAATTAGTATTAACTTTCCACACAAGGCCATGCTATTTGTCAATAAAAGGGTCAATGGGAGCTTCAGTTTCCAGTCAAAGCTCCAGAACTGAAGATAGAACTCATTTTTATAAGAATAGGACAAACAACTATATCATTGGCCAACATCACAAGGGTGAGGGATCATGATTAATGATATTAAAGAAAGTAGACATAGCACACATGGGATGAAGATTACCTCTCTCTAACTCTAAGGAATGCTTTTGTGAATTTATGGGTTCCAGCTGCACTCTAAGGTAAGATAGAGACCCAGAGATGTAGATTCATTGGTGCCTAGGGATTATATAAAAAACACATTTTTAATCAACAAGGATGAAGCTAAAAATGGGACAAAGTCAGCTAGTCTGCTTCTCAGGGATAACATACAAACTTTATGAGTAATGCTGAGATAGTGGAGTAACTAACAGTGGTTTTGAAAAAGCTTAAACCGTAAGCATCTAACTTCAGAGAGGGAGGCTGAACTTTGAACTCATGAGTTTCTATACTCAGAGACAAATAAGAGGCTTAGGTTTGTCATACAGAATACAGAATAAACTTGCAGAGTAAAATCAAATATAAAATACAGGATCAATTAATAATTCCCACAGGACAAAGGAAAGATTTGAGGCTGGGAGACAAATTAAGCTGCTGCAATTGTCTGAGAGGAGATATAGTCTAAAGTGGAGAGTTTGCTTTATGAATGGAATTTACTCCCTTACCCTACGTAACCATCTCCAGTTTCTAATTGTAGTCATTTACTGACCTTCTACGTCATCCTTCCTCCTTTCTTGCGGAGTTTAGTACCTTGCTCAGTCTTCCTATCCACCTCAACCCTTATCCTCCTCTTTGGGACATCAATAAATACACTGATACCTTGATACAAATACCTTGCCTTTCTAGTTTCCAAATATGCCTCAATTTTCAGGATCAAAAATCTTGATCTACTGCAGCCACCCTCAGGGATGATCAATTATTAATTCTCATCATCATCTGAAACTGGACTCTCTCCATGAGTTTGAATCCTGATATTCCCTCTCTGATTTTCACCAGTCTTTCCATTAGCTCTGCCTCTGTGTAAATATATTCTTCATTCTTAGCAACTTCCATATAGACATTGATGATCCCTCAAACATTTTGGACTTCCAACTCATGAACTTTTGCAATTCTCATGACTACATTTTTGTTCCTTGGATCACACAGAAGGATGATAACAACCTTGATCTCATCATCACCTTTAGCTGTTCTACTTCTAAGATTTGGAATTCTGAAACTTCCCTCTCAGATCATAGTTTCCTATGCATTCATCTTTCTGGTTTACTCCTTGTAAAACTATTCTTCATTTTCATTGTGATGTTTAGACCACCTATTCCTGTCCTCCAGTGGTATGCCTCATTCCCACTCTGACCTTACTTCCCTCCTTTTATAATCTTGACCATATAGTTGTCACCTCTCTTTAATTAGTTACTGTAGTTAATGATATCGTGTAGGGTATTAAGAGGACTAGCATCTCTGATGTGAGGGTTTACTGAGTCTTTTTCAGTGCTTCTTATTGGCCTTCGATGTCTACTTGGCACTCAACTCTCACTTATGGCTCCAAGAAGCTACAGCATATATAGTGGCTACACCCTGGTAAACCCTCTTGGCAGATGGGCTCAACCAGGTTGAGGGCATCTTATGGGCCACAAACCCATTGGTGTGTTGGAGGGGAGTGTCTACCCCAAGCATATGAAGACTTCTCCCCGAGGAATGGGTAGATGAGAACAATTCCTTCCAATGGCCATGAAGGTAGCTGAAGTAGGAGCTATGGAAGGCTAAACTTGTTCAGACTTCAAAGAAGCCAAGGTCATCTACTATATCCTGGGTCATTACCAGTCATCTCTGACTATTTTTCCCTTTTTTTAATTAATAGAATTTATTTTCAAGTATCTCAACCTTTCCTTCCCCTCCCCACACTACTGAAGGTATCATCTGGCAAACAAATATGTATATGTAGATTGTCTTTCATGTTTCCATTTCTCAGTTCATTCTCTGGAGGTGAACATTTCACAAGTTATTATTGAAATATTAAATCTGTAGCTATATATAATGCTTTCTTGGTTCTGTTCATTTTGTTCTTTATTATCTCATGTAGTTCTTTTCAAATTAAAAAAAATTAACCTACTAATCATTTCTTACAACATAATAGTATTACATCATAATCATATACCACCACTTATTTAGCTATTCTCCAGTTGGTAGACATCTCAATTTTCAAGTCTGCAACCACAAAGAGAACTACTAGAAATATTTTGGAATATATAAACTGTTTTCCTTTACCCCTAATCTTCTAGGGAAGTAGACCCAGCCAGTGGTATTACTGGGTCTAAGGGTATACACAGTTTTATAATTTTTATTTATAATTTATAATTTGGGGTTATAATTATCATCCAAAATGGTTGGGTCACTTCACAGTTCCACTTATAGTGCATTAGTGTCCTACCTTTCCACATTCCTTCCAATATTTGTCATTTTAGCCCATCTTATGGGTGTGAAATGATGCTTCAGAATTGTTTTGGTTTGTGTTTCCCTAATCAGTAGTGATTTAGAACACTTTTTCACATATCTATATATGTGAAAATATATTTGATTTCTTCATCTGAAAACTGTTTGTTCATATCTTTTACCCATTTGTCAATTGAGGGATGGCTCTTATTCCTATAAATCCGACAAAATTCTTTATGTATTTTAGATATGAGACCTCTATCTGAGAGACTATGAAAAATTTCTCCCAATTTTCTTCTAATCTTGGCAATATTTGTTTTATTTGTACAAACCTTTTTCAATTTAATGCATTCAGAATTATCCATTTTACATCTCACATGCTACATCTTACATGGTCTCCATGTCTTGTTTACTCATAAGTTCCTCTCCTATCTGTAACTCTGATAGGTAATATGTTCCCCGTTCTTCCAATTTATTTATGACATCTCCTTTTATGTTTAAATCATGTACTCATTTTGATCTTATTTTAGTGAATGGTATAAGACATTGGTCTATTCTTAGTTTCTGCCCAACTACTTTCTAGTTGTTCTAGCAATTTTTACCAAATAGTGATTTCTTATCTCAATAGCCTGGATCTATACTTTTGTCAAATACGAGTTTAGGATAGTCTTTTACTACTGTTTGTTGTATGTCTTTTCTGTTATTCTATTTCTTAGCCAGGACTGAATAGTTTTGATAATTACTACTTTATTATACAGTTTAAAATCTGCTATTGCTATACCTCTTTCCTTTATATATTTTATTCTTTTGATATTCTTGATCTTTTTTCTCTCAAATGAATTTTTTTTCTAACTCAGTAAGATAGTTTTTTGTTAATTTAATTGGGATAGCATTGAATAAGTAGATTAGTTTAGGTAGGATTGTTATTTTAATTATATTGGTCCTGCCCATCCATGAACAACTAACATTTCTCCAATTATTTAGATCTGACTTTATTTGTGTTTTATAATTAAGTTTGTATAGTTCTTGAGTTAGTTTTGGCAGGTACACACTCAGGCATTTTATTCTATCTGTGGTTATATATTCATTGTCTTTCCACTGTACTTTGATGACTCTGGAGGACTGAGGTTGATGACTTTATGCAATTCTGCCTTACTGAAATTCAATTCATACATAAGTCAAGATGTTACCTTGTGATGTCATTAGTCCTCTTAAAAAAAGACAACTATATCCTATGAGCTAATTATCTTGTCAGAGCTTCTGTGTTGTTAGGAAAATGTCTAGACATCCTTAAATGTTATTGTTCAGAACATCAATCATATCCAGCTCTTCCTGACTCCATGGACCCCTTTTATTGTTCATTCACTATCTCTTGAAGTCTGACTGAGCTCATGTGTGTTTTTTTCCATGACACAATCTATCCATCTCATCCTCTGCCATCCCCCTTTCCCATTGCCTTTGATCTCTCCCAACAAAAGAAATGTAGCTTCATTGATCCCTATTAATAGAAAACTATTAGCTATTTCTTCTTGGTTACAATGAATCTTCACATTCTACTTTTCTCTCCTGAAGTACAATTTATATTATTATTTGTGCTGTAGAATATTATACATTTGTTGCTACAGAAAAAAATATAGTTGTAAATATGCTATTCAATTTGCAGGATTTTAAGATCATAAGAGTTAGAACTAGAAGAGACTTTAGTAGGAGCCATCTGATCCACCACCCTCCTATATAAATAAGAAACATTCAGATTTCCTTTGTAAATGAGGAAATTGAGATCTACAGAGGTAGACCAGAGTGACTTGTCAGAAGTCAAAAAGTAAGTAGAAGAGCTGGAATTTGAACACAAGTCTTTTGACTTTGGACTCTTAACTCTTTTAATGACACCATGCTGTACCTCTAAAATGAGGTATCTTTGAAAGGAAAAAAATTATATTATATTTTTTATTCTGTATTATTTACACAGAATTACTATATAAAGTATATCGTTAACGTGAAAGCTTTTAAAGAACACTTTTAACTCAAGTAGAGATGTTTTATTCATTTTCATTTTGATGGCTCTATTCATCTTGGTAATTATCTTCGTCATTCTCTTGACAAGAGCACAGTTAGAAGCCCTACTCAAATTTTGTACAAGCCAGATTTGAAGAGATGTTCAATCTATATTTGGATCAATGTAATAATAATATCAACATTATCCTCCCCCAGAACAAAATTTGGCAGCCTTCCTGATTCCTTCCCTATTTTTGTCAATGATATCATTATTTTCTTAGCCAGTCAGACTCCAAATATGGTAATCATCTTTAACTCTTTCCTTTCCTTTCTCCATCACACCCAGTCACCAAATTCCTTCAATTCTCTCTTCAAAGTGTCAATTCCTACTGTAGCAGTATAGCCATGACTATCTTTAATGCTTACCTATACTATTGCAAAAGCCTTTTTATCTAGTCTATCTAGTCTCTTGTCTTCAGTACCCCTCTCCTTTAATCTGTCCTGGTTATATCTGCCAAATTAATCTTCCTTCAAAACTTTTTTTTTTTGGTCATTTCATGAATCTCAGAATTGGATAGGGTGGCAGAGGCCTTCTTGTCTAACCTGTGTTTAAGTAGTATCTCTTCTAACACACCATTGACTCCCCTGCTTCTGCCTTCTGGGGCCAAGCAGAATAAATCTAATCTTTTCCCACAAAAATAAACAGTCATTGTCATTAAAAAAAACTTACATTCTCAGGAGGAGAAGAGCAACATGTAACTGATAGGTATCATGCCCAACCCAGAATGACATCTCACTTTGAAGCTCTCTCCTTTATGTCTAAACTTGGGAATTGGGGCTGAGCCATGAAAAGAATGATGTAGAGAAGCAATGAGAGTAGAGGTTGTAGAAGTTCAGGGTTGTGAAAGAGGAGAGGGACATCAGGGCACAGGTAACTACTAGATGATTTAGCTAAGTCTGCTCTATGATGGAAGATTTATGGCCAAAAGGGGTCAGAGATCCCTGTTAGGAACATAAAAGCCATCAATTTTCATGTTTGGTGCTGAGGTAGGATCTCAAGTTCACCTCCTGCCCCATCCCCTTCATCATAAGTCTCAGGTTTAATATTACTTTTTGTCTATTTGAAGCCCTACCAGAAATATAAGTCATTTCTATTCAAATGACTCCCAAATCTACATATCCACCCCTAATTTTTCTCTTGAACTCCAGACTTATAACACTAAATGTCTTACTGGACTGTGCTAAATACTAAGGATATTCAATATTCAAATAGAACTGAAATCTCATTAATTCAGCTCAAAAAAGCAGATTGCCACCCTATCCATGCCTGTTTATCCTGTATAACTCTTACCCACAGATTCCAATAAATTTGGCATCAGTGTCCAATATGCTGTGGGTTTTCTTTAATTTTTCCTTCTGTTGAAAGGAAACTAGTTGAGTACTTGGAATGCCTCCTTTATTCCTTATACTTGCTATATGATTAGCTAATTTTTTCACTCAAGCATTTCCCTAACAACATTCTTTGCTATAGTTCTTTGAAGTTCTATTTGTTTTAAGTTCCATTCTGCTCATACTGACCACAAGTTTCTACATACTGCCCTTTCTGTAATATCTATTCATAATTTTTAAGAGACTATAGTGTTGCAAAATTTGCAGCCATCTACCAGTGAATACAAAGGAAAAAAAGTTCCTATCCTCAAGAAGCTTACATTCTACTTGGGGATACAACTTATAAAATGATAAATACAAGCTATTTTGAGAATGGAGAGAGTACTAAGAAAGAACCAGGAGAATCAAGAAAAGCTTTTTCCGATTAATGGTGGCTCCTGAGCTTCTGAAGCCTGAAACAAAGATAAGGATTCTAAAAGATGATGGAAATAGTGTGTTACAGGCATAGGGATCACCCTATGCTAAAGCACATAGACAGAACATGGGATGCCAAGTGGTGGAATAGCCAGTAGGGAAGTCTGGCTGGAATAAAGAGTTCATGAAAGGTGATAATATTAAATATTAGGCAGGGCATGGTGGAGTTTGATTTTGGAATAGGGTGAAGATCCAAGTTGGTTTCAGATGCCAAGCTGCAGAGTTTATATTTTATACTATAGGCATTAGGAAACCATTGAAGATTTTTTTAAAACCCTTAACTTCTGTGTATTGGCTCGTAGGTGGAAGAGTGGTAAGAGTGGGCAATGGGGGTCAAGTGACTTGTCCAGGGTCACACAGCTGGGAAGTGTCTGAGGCCGGATTTGAACCTAGGACCTCCTGTCTCTAGGCCTGACTCTCAATCCACTGAGCTACCCAGCTGCCCCATCCACTGAAGATTCTTGAGAGTGACAAGGTCAGATTTGTACTTTAGAATATTGTTTTGGCAACTGAGTGGTTCACATATGAAAGAAGAGATCATGTGGAAACAAAGAGTCTAGTTAGCAGGCTATGAATATAGTCCAAGTGAGAGGTAGAGGCTGAATTTAATGGCTATCATATGAATGGAAAGAAGGTGCAGAGATATTAAGGAAGAAGAATTAATAACACATGACAATTAACTGGATCTGTGGGTAGAGAGTGGGGGAAGAATCAAGGTGAAACAAAGGTATTAAACTGAGGTGTCTGGAAAATGGTGGTGGCTTCAATAGAAATAGGGAAGTATGGAGCAGAGGTGGGAAGATGAGTTGTTTTGAAATGCCTATGGAACATAGAGGAGATATCCAGCAGGCAGTTGGCAAATTGGAATTAGAATTAAGGACAAGAATTAAGGTCAGTCAAACTCTTCTTATGTCGAACATCTCAGCTTGGCAATTAGGGCTCAGATGTAGGCCTATTTACTTTTCTAGTTTCGTTTATTATTCTCCTTGACATATTCTTCTTTCCAGTCCCATGGATATGCTAGCTGCTCTCTGTCTTTTGTTCATCTCAGAATTTCTGCCTGAACTGTTCCTAGGCCTGGAATATACTCCTTCATCATCTCCCACTCCTAGAATCCATACCTTTCAGGCATGATAGACAACTTATGAATGTCATGCACAGGTAGCACTTAGTAAACCCATATATCCCTGGAATGGGTATCAAAGGCAATATGACTGGAAAAAGTAAGTGATGTTACCTTAGTCATGTAAATAACTCTCATTTATATTATTATTTTATCATTCCTATAGCACTTCACATATAGTATCTAATTTTATCCTCACAACAGTCCTGGGAGAGACAGGTAGTAGTATTATCTTTAGATGAGGAAATTAATGCAAGAAGAAGTTAAATGACCTGCTCATGGTTGCACAGCCAGTTAGTGCCTGGGTAGATTTTGAACTGTTCTTCCTGACTCCGAACTAAAGATAATTCCTTTCCTGACCTTCTTATTTATGAGTCCTCTGCCCCTCCCGAAAAGTCATTTTACAACTTTGTACCCAGTTACTGGCTTATCAATTCCCCCGCCTCCCCCCAATCCTCCGGAGACTGGGAACGCTCCATGAGCACAGGAACTGTTTTTATTGTGTCTTTGTGTCCTCCCAGTCTGGCACTAGGTGGTTACTTAATGTTTATTTGTGTTAAATCAGGGCAGAGCTGACTCTCGAACCCCCTGGAGGGGAGATCTCTACCAGAGAGTGATTTTAAAGGATGGATAAAAGGCGGAGCTTCCATTTATCAAGCGTCATAAAATAATCCGTAGGTTTGAGAAACTAAACAAAGCTCTCCCAGAGAAGAGGAGTCCGATTTCCTCTTAAAGGTTGCAGTACACAAAGGAACGCATGGTCGAGAAACAAAACAAAGCTGCCAGAGGACGCCCTCTTAAAGGATCCAGCACACAAAGGAGTGCTGGGTCACTGCGAGAATTCCCCAATCTTCCTTCTTTCCCTGCTGCCTCTTCCTGAAGTCTCGCGATGTCCAGCAGGGGAGGGGGCGGAGGAGCGAGAGTTCTAGACTTCCGGCTCGCTCTAGTCGGTCGGCTCCCGGGAGGTCCGGTCCAGTCGTCCTCGCGTTCCTGCTGCTGCGGTACCAACTTATCCCCGCCCCCCTCGGTTCCCGGTCTTTCTCCCTGGCGTAGGATCCCCGGGCCGCGGCTCCTGCGGCCCCCACACTGGGGCCCGGGGCCTGCGCGACCTGCGGGGCCTGCACCGTGGGGCCGAGGGCGGCCCCATTCCCGCCTCGGCCCCCAGGGACTCGATGAGGCACAGCCTGACGAAGCTGCTGGCGGCCTCGGGTAGCGGCTCCCCGGCCCGGAGCGGGAGCCCGGCGCCGGCGCCCTCCCCGGCCTCGGGCTGTCTGCGCCCCCCGGGCCTAGCCCGGGTGGCGGCCGGGGAGGAGGGAGGCAGCGGCAGCGGCGGCGGCGGCGGCAGCAGCGAGGAGGAGGAGGAAGAAGGGGACGGGCCTCCGCGGCGGCAGGAGGGCGCCCCGGAGGCCGCGCCTGCTGAGGAGAAGATGGAGGAGGAGGAGGAGCCGCCCGTGGCCGGCGCCCGTCCTGAGGAGCCGGAAGACATGGACTTTCTGTCGGGCCTTGAACTGGCTGATCTGCTGGACCCCAGGCAGCCCGACTGGGACCTGGAGCCGGGCCTCAGTTCGCCGGGGCCGCTATCCTCGGGGGGCGGCTCGGACAGTGGCTGCCTGTGGCGGGGGGACGACGATGACGAGATGGCGGCCGCAGCCGCTGAGATGCAGCGCTTCTCTGATCTGCTACAGAGATTGGTGAACGGCTCCGGCTCTGGCGGGGGCAGCAGCAGCAGCAGCAGCGGCGACGGTGGCGGCAGCAGCGGAGGTTCCGGCGGAGGCGGCGAGAGGAGACGGAGGAAGAACCCGGGAGCTGGAGGCAGCGACGGCGGCAGCGGCGGCGGCAGCCACAGCCCGGCGGCGGCCAAGAGTCCCCGCAAAGCGGCCGCCGCCGCCGCCCGGCTCAACCGGCTGAAGAAGAAGGAGTACGTGATGGGGCTCGAGAGCCGTGTCCGGGGCCTGGCCACCGAGAACCAGGAGCTGCGGGCCGAGAACCGGGAGCTGGGCAAGCGCGTGCAGGCACTGCAGGAGGAGAGCCGCTACCTGCGGGCCGTGCTGGCCAACGAGACCGGGCTGGCGCGGCTCCTGAGCCGGCTGAGCGGCGGGGGACTGCGACTGACCACCTCCCTCTTCAGGGACTCGCCCGCCGGGGACCACGACTATGCCCTCCCCCTGGGCGAGCGGCGGCAACAGGAAGCTTTGGAGGACGAGGACCCTGCGGGAGGTGTATGTCTCCACGTGGACAAGGATAAAGTGTCGGTGGAGTTCTGCTCGGCGTGTGCCAGGAAGGCATCGTCTTCTCTTAAAATGTAGGGTCAAGTAACCTGCTCTTTATCCGTGTTTACCCCTTTCAGCTCCCTTACACCATGTAAAAAACACGTTAGTGGGACATCTTCACTGGACACATTTCAGAGAAGAAAAGTAATAATGAATCATTAAGTGTTTAGCTAAAAGCATGAATGTGACACAGTAACCGACTCTTAATGATAACATGTGACTATTAAATTTCTCTGACAGTTTCTTTTTTAGGTGATTTCCTCCCTGCCAGGCTCCGTTGTAGGGGTTACAGAACAGTCGTACCCGCCTCACAACCTGGTAAGGATCCATCTCTTCCCCTAAAAGCTCATGCACTGCTGGTTAGTCTACTTTAATGGGCAAACATACACAATTGTTTGTATTGGGGGATTTAAAAACAAACAGAAACCACAACAAAAAAAAAACCCTAATTTGGGCCCTGTCCACCCTGGAAACAGACTTGTGCTGGCCACTAGTGTGTTTAAGATGCTTCCTCTTACTGAAACAGCTGTTGATGTGTGTGCCCTTGTTCAAACTTATTTGTACCTAGCTGTTCTGTCCCCAGTGTGGACATGGCCTTCGATGACTTCGTTCCAACTGTGCAGTGAAACCTGCTTATAGCCATACAGTTTGGACACAGTGGAAAGGTGAAGTTGAATGGAAGTTCCAGTTGTACAAGGTGCAAATTGGAATTCCAGCTGGAGTGCAATTTTGCAGGGGTTGGCTATATAATTAAATTCTGTTGTACTTTTCAAACAGCTTTGAGTATTTGGGGCATGCACAAATATTCTGTAGTTCTAATAGAGATGGTAAAATCTCGAATATTCAGGAATGCCTCTTAGTTTCCTATATAAGATATATAAACTTATACAGGCTCATTAGATGAACAGATCTAAATATCAATGTTAGAGAATTGGAAGTAATATGCATACCAGACTCCTTTATTTAGTTAACAGCCATTGAGAAGAGTAATAATGTTTAATAAAAATGTTTCTTTGAGGACCAGCACAGTGATTATTTAGTCACTGAATATGAATTGTTGAATATCTTTATTTTGTTGTATTAAAATTTATAGGTTAAATTTGTCTGTACCATTAGAGATTTTAAAGATGGTTAAATGAATGAAAAAATGTAAAGTGAGGTTTCACAAAGGATGAATTTTAGAAC
This sequence comes from Gracilinanus agilis, assembly GCF_016433145.1. NCBI lineage: Eukaryota > Metazoa > Chordata > Mammalia > Didelphimorphia > Didelphidae > Gracilinanus > Gracilinanus agilis. Next base: position 110,892,929 of record NC_058132.1, on the reverse strand, counting down.
TCCAAATATAACAATTAAGATATTTGTCTCCATTTTAATAGATGAAAAAACTTGGTGTTTCCTAACCATTGATATTAAAAACATTTGACATTTACTAGAGAGGCTTATCCCATTGCTGGGCTGCCCTTGTGTCCTTTGAAAGGTAGTTATACCTTTTAGCATAAGTGGGGCTATAGAACACTTCAATAGAGACTGTTAGAAATTCTTTGTGAAACATCACTGTTTGATAAAGTATACGTGTATTTAGCATCCTTGTTTTTCTTTATGCTAAAGTGGATACAGCTGTTGGGGCAGAAGAGACGGGACCAGCTGCTGGCCACATTTCCTGCTTTATTTTAAAAGGTAGTATAAGAAATGAGGAAAAAGAGGTAATATCAGGGCTTCTGCTGTCTTTTTATTTTAAAATTGTGCATAATTAAAAAGTTAATTCCAGCAGTCCAAAGATGTAGTTAACTTTCATTTAACATGTTTTTGTTTTGTAAATGGAATCCTTTTTTGCACAACTGTAAATGTTTTGTTGCTGGAGATAAGGTATTTGAGACTTAATATTGGTCTCTGGTTTGCAATTATGCATCACAACATATTTTGTAAAATTATCTACTGCACTTGAGCATGAATGGGCAATAGCTACACTTACAACACAAAATGATGAATCTGCTTATACCTAAGAGCAGGATTAAGTCCCCAAAATGCAACTGCATGGATTTTAGTGCCTACTGAATCATACATATATAAACCAAAATTAGTTGGAAAAATTATTTGAAACAGTGACTAACTTGTGATATCTTTATGGAATATGTTAAATGTAGCTTTGAAACAGAAGCCTTGAATTGGAATTTTAACTAACAATACTTGAATATTTTGTATATATTTCTTTGTATATAATTTTGTGCAGTACCAATGACAATAAGAATATGGTGTCATAATAAAACCGGGTTTGTTGATCTTTCAGTTATGGGCTCAAAGAATTTGTTCATCTCTATCCTTACCTAAATAATGGAAAAAAACAGGAATGGAAATCAGGAAAATGTTTGTTAGAGTTGTCTCTGGGTCTTAAACAGTTAAGGGTTCTGAAAACAGTAAGTGTGGTGTTTTTTTTTTCCTAACAATATTATATGTCTTCTTGTTGACATCAATATAATTCTTGAATTATTTTTGATTTGGGGTTGGAGAATGCAGGAGAAACAACGATTAAATCTTTCAGAGTTAGGATGCTGTTTGTTTAGAATCACTACAACCATAAACGTCATTTTACAAATGACAGTATTTGGAAATAGTTTTATAAAACTTTAAACGTGGAAAAAGTTGAAGATACTTTTAAAAGCTGCTTATTTTAGGCTCCTTGTGTTCAATTAACTGTCCCTTACTAGTTTCCATTTCATTCCTTCCTCCTGATTTGAAGACTGTTTTTGTGTCATTTATTACATCAGTTTCATGTTCTTGTTTTCACATGGTAATCACTTGTTTTTAGAACCAGCAAAGGTGTTAGTGAATATGGTCATATTTATATGTAAACACATTTTACTATAAATGTTTGAGCTTCTTAAACTCAGAACAAACTGATTACTTTCAATGTGTAGTAAGTAGAATATCCTAACACATGTCCCCTCTTGTTAATTAAAAAAGTTATGATTGTTAATATAAAGCTGTTGTCTTACTTTTTCTATCAGGTTGTGCTCTGAATGAGTAGTGCTTGGATTAAAAAAAGCATTTTGGAGTACAATAATAAATAGTTACAGTCTGGTTTACTGTGAAATAATTAAAATTTTGGGATAAAGGAACTTTTTCATGATGGTTAGGATTTGCAATTCCTTACATTTTTACAAAATAGAGCGATGCAGTACCTTAGTATAAGTAGATGTTTATCTGTTATAAAAAAAGGAAAAAATTTAATCAGTGCTCAGTTTTCAATATATATCTTTAGCCTGCAAATATTAAATTAATTATATGACTTCTATTGCTTTACATGTACAACTCCATCACCAAATTTTTTTAAAAATCTGTTAAAATCTAGTCAGATGAAATCTCATGTAATCAAACCAACTTGTTAAGATATTTTGAATTAAATAATTTGTGCATTCTATAATCATTGAATTAATCTCTCTTTCTTCTCTTTAAACAGCTTAGCAGTGTCTGCAAAAACGAATCTTTTCCTACAACCTGTAACTGACTGGACTGATGGTAACAAAGTAGTTGTGGGAGCCATGTCGGTCACAAATTTTGGCATCTGCTGAAACATGAATGCCATTTCAAGCCCCCAAATTACTTCTATACTGATTTTACTTTCCTGAAGTGGAGATTTGAAAAGATCTGGAATCCTTGAAAGACTTAATAGAAACAAATGAGACTAATGGATTAATTTTTGGATAAAATATTCTTGTCTTTCAGAGGAGTCATAATTCAGTTCTTTGCAGTACCCTTTAAAATTGGAACTGCCCATTGGACAAGAAAATTATATATTCTTTTATCTAGCACTTTCAGTTTCTTTAGGAAGGAGCACAGACTAGTGAAAAACATTTTGGAAAATAGAATTAAATTAACAGGCCATCAATGGTTGTAAGGTATATATAATTTGTGCTCACTTAACTGTATGTAACATGGCAGTCTGTGAAGCTGATGCATTAACTTGCTGAACTTAGTAAAATAATGCAGAGTTCAGTATTTAGAGGGTAGGCCTTTTATAGATGTTTAATCATTTTGTTTTCGTGTTCTTGGAAGATTGGTAAAATGTGTGATACTATCTTATATAACTGAGAATTACATAGGCAAGAAATGTGGATTGCTTTTTTCTTATTAATGATTAATTTGACAATGTTGGGAATAATTTGAAGTTTCTAATAACTCTTGTAATAGTTTTTATTCACACTTTAATGTCAAACAGTCTATTGTTATATAATGGCTTTAGCATTCTGGATTTTAGAAGTGATGTCCTGATAGTAAATGGTTTTATGGCACCTACATTTTTCCAGTTTAAATGCCATGAGGAAGCCTCATCAAAGTCTGGTTTTCAACAAGTTTTACTTGTTGGACAGCCTTCCCCTCCCCCCATCTTTGGAATTAATGTTAATAAGTATGTTCTAATTTGAAATCAGTCAGCTTCTTTCATACTGGAGAACTATGAGTTACAGTATAAATATGATTGGATTCAGAGGATAGGTTCCTATTCTTTTCCATCAAGTATAAAATTCAATAAATAGAGGTTGAGGGAAGCAGTAAGAACTTTTAAGTTTAAATCTGCACAGCTCATTCCCTTGTTAGTAGCAGTGAGGAATCTTACCAAGAATTAGTAGGATGCCTAGGGAATTCTGAGGAGCATTTCTATCCAGGTATAGTGTTGTTAAAGCAGAACCATCTCTCTGCCATCATTTTATGGATTTGCAAGTCATCTTTTAGGCAAAACATTGACATAATCCCTTGTGACTAGAGAATTCTTTTTGACAGGATACCAGATAAAACACTTGATATTTAGGATAATTACAGTTTATTGGTTTGGGGCTGTGCCCTGACCAATACCTTCTTGACATATATTATAGAATTTTAGAGCTTAGAACCTTAGAGATCTTGGGGACTGACTTAGGTCTGAATCAGTAATAAGATTTTTTAAAAACATTTCTTCCCAGGACCATTCTGAATCTAAAATTTGAGTAGTCTTTAAGATTTGTACTTTTAAGTCCCTTATTTTTGTTTTCATGCCTTAAGGCACACTAATAAATACTTTAAAATAAGCAGAATATCTTTGGAAGGTATTTAAGGACCTTTTGGTACCTTAGGGGTAGCCATCATTATGAACATTAATCACCAATGAACAACAGTATTGTGAAAAAGTGATCTGGTTATTTACTTTTTGGATAAATTGAGCTTGCTATTTATGCATTTTTTTCTTTTTGCTCTGATCTCTTAAATTGCTGCCACCTTTTGGATTTATTTGAGCCAGAATTAAATTTGAGGAAATATAGAACTAATTAAGTGTCATTAACAAACATTTTGTGATTTTTTTTAACCCTTTCTTTCTCTTGGAATTGATACTAAATATCAATTCTAAGGCAGAAGAGTGGTAGGGGTTAAGCAACTGGTGTTGAGTGACCTACCCAAGGTCACACAGCTAGAAGTGTTTGAATTCAGACCTCCCATTTACGGTTTGGTTTTCTATCTGCTGAGCACCTAGCTGTCTCTGTGCTTTATTTCCTGAGATTTTAGTTGACTGTTGATAAATTGAAGGGAAGTCCATTGAAAACATACTCTATCCACTGGGGGTGCATTGAAAAATCTAAGTTGTAAATATTAGTTAAATCATACTTGCGCTCTAAGTTATTAATGTTTTTTCTAATTGCATTATGCAAATTATTGGTAGCCTCAAAGAAATAAGCCAACTTTAACTATTTTTGTAGCTATTGCATCTTTCTCTGGCTTTTAGAATTTGAATAACTTGGGATGTTATGAAGTTTGCATATTATGGTAATTATAGAATATAATACAATTTGATTTTTTTTGTTGAGGCAACAATGGAAATTTTCATACTAACTTGTAATGTATTGTCAGAAACATCAGAGAACAAATATTAAAAAGTAGAACATTGAAGAAAATCTGGGCAAGTAAAAATTCTTAAGCTGTAAATTGAAAAAATAGAATACAGTTTAAAATATTTAAGATTTGAAACCACATTTATTATGTGTGAAACAGAAGGAAAGCAAATACTGAACCCTAATTATATGTTACTGTTGGAATCATGAAAGGGAGATGTAAATACCTGTAAGACATAAATTTGTCATAAAAGTTTTAAAATAATTTGAATAGTTTTCAAGAAAGAATAGTTGTTTGATATAACAGGTAGTTATACCAGTTTAATATGGTTTGTCTATAATGATTTTAGAATTGAAATAGGATTATGCCTGTTTCGACAAAATGTTCTAGCCAAAAAAAAAAAAAAGACTTTAAAGATCTGATTCATGGAGTTTTGATTTGCCATCGTAGTGTAATAAAAAAAAAAGTCAAATTAGCTTTCAGTAATCATAAAAAAAAAAAAAACTCTTTACCTTTTCCTTTTTTAAAAAAGCAAATTATTCTGCATTTTTTCTGACTTGTCAAAAAATGTCCCTTTTCTAGAGTTCTAGTTTCTTTCACTTTTACTTGATGGTTTTTGGAAATCCTGCCTCCTGTATGAATGGGGGAGACTGTAAGCAGGCATGTTGCTAATTCTCTTTCCTCAAAAGTTAGAGTAGAGTTCTATATTATCACCATTGGTATAGGAGAAAACTTGTAAAGTGTTTTTTCCCATTTGAGCCCTTACATCAGCCATGTGAATAGTTTAGCTTTGCCTATTTTGCAGTAGTAATATATATTGAGGGACCAAAAAATTTAATCTCTGACCTTCAGTGGCAGGGTGAGAGTTGTTCAGTCATGTGAATGTAATATTTTTATGTGTGATTCAGCTTTGTTAAGCAGAGTTAGTAGGATGTAGAGTGCTCTGATAATTTATGGAGATTTAGGGGAATGTTATTTGAAAGGTAGAATAGATTTGTTCTCTTGTATTCCAGAGGACAGAAATTCGTAGTAAGCATATTTTGGCTTTATCGAAATTAACTTCATTAGGGGTCTCCAAAAATTTTAGTGGGCTGCCTATCAGTGAGCTTTCCATGATTAAAGCATTCTTTTCAGGTTGTCAGGTTTTTTGTTTGTTTTTGCTTTGTAGGTATATTAAACTAACTGGACTAATTCTTCAGGAAAAATATTAAATACTGTAGAAATAACGAAGTGAATGGAGATGGATTTTGTTAATGTTAGCACTGGCTACAGAGTATTTCCTTGTATTTTGCTTTTCCAGTTTGAAGTATTATGAGAAGCTGTCAAACTTTCTGCCTTTTAAAAAATCTTCATTTCTAATAATTTGGTAGATTTCCTCCCTCAGCTTAATATTATCTATGTCATAGTTATTTTTGAAAGGGACACTAGTCGAGTAACTGAGCCTTTGACACCCTGTAGATAATTTGTTTAGCAAGTGTTTTCCTGACTTACGTGAGGCACTGATGTTCAGGGAATAGATATAAAATCACGGCAAAGTTGTAATGAGTACAATTAAATTTTTTATTGTTGGTTATTAGTATCTTAGTTTTACGTAATGTTATTTTTTTCCTTTAGCTGTATACTTAATTTCATCATTGTGAACATCTTGAAATTAAATGCCAGGTTCAGGTAATTCAAGTGCTTTTATGAGTACTCCATACTGTTTTGAACCAAGGTATGCTGCAAACATAGTCTGCAGCATTATGGGAAAGATCATCTTTCTAAAGATAGGTTGAGAGACTGTGATCCAGTAGGTCCAAATATTTCCTTTCTGTGGTAGTGGAGCTGAGTTGTACCTAAAAAGAAAACAGGACTGAATCAAATATTTACAAAAATCTGGAAAAATGTGTTAGTTTTTGTTGGATATGACAATCTACAAAGTAGAAAATTAGGTATTTTGTCATATATGTTTCTGGATAAAGATGAGGAAAGGTAGCTTATGTTCTGAAATGATTTGTCCACAGGATTATTCATAAGATGATTCTCCCCACCTCTGCTAGTAAATAAAGTGGTTAACTGTTGAGAAAGTGCCTCCTTTTCCAGAATGGGTTAGGGGAAAAGTACTAGAATTGAATCACCTACACTAAAGTCTTAATATGAAATTTCAGGTGGGTCCTGCATAGAGGTGACTCTTGGTTCTTGAAAGTATGCCTTCAGTGCATAAACTCCCAAGTTTTGTCAAAACCTTTCAAGTATGAGTATGACTAGTGGCATATTGGAGAAGTGTGAGTCATAGTAATTAGAGAGGACTAAGGTCCACAAATTGGGGAAAGTAGTATCAACACTGACAAAATTCTATTGTTCCTTTAAATTACTGATACATAAGGATAGACTTAAATTTAAGTTTCTTTAATGGAAAGGTTTCATTTTAAGAGTAGTTAACATTGTAAGAGATGCTTAGTTTTTAAGAAAATTTGACCTCTAGAATAGTATCTGGTCAACTAAATGATTCCAAAGTTAATCTAGTAGCTGTGCCCAACAAGAATTAGATGAATAGTTTTTACAGGGTGACTATTACTAAGGGGGAAAAAAGGTATAGCTAAACGAAAAGGCTGGCATGGAGAAGTAAACTTATTTGCCTAAGGTTATTTTATCTCAAGTAGCAAAGCCAAATATTTTACTGTTTTTTTTAATTAGAATTTAAATTTGAAAATGAATTTGTTATTCATTTACTTTGTAAAAGAATGTTAATAAACTCAACTTAAAGTTTTCTAGTTTGATAGGGGAGCTACCAGTGAACAGTTAGTAGAAGGAATACAGCAAACATACCTGGCTGCCAGAGCACCATTTATTGGTATGGCCAAAACAACAGGGTACAGACCTCCGATTATCATACCAATCATTCCACCTCTTAAGAAAGTACAGAGTTCACAGCTTAGATTACCTAGAAAATAAAACTATTTGTTTTCTGGAATGAGGAATTCAAGACACATACATGATAGACATGCCAAGATGTCAGTCAGTTTCCAGGTGCAAGGTACTGTGGTCAATGCCACTTTCCACACAACTATCAATTGTATTTCACAATTACAATAAGTTTTATTTAAACCATTAAATTATGCAACTGAAATTTTTCAATGTTTTCATCAAATGTAAAAATGATACAGTTCATTCCATTAGTGAAGTTTTCAGTCAGAAAGGACAAGAAATAGTCCAGATAGTGTCTTCCTCTTGACCCTTTTGCTGATGTGTGATACTGATCATTTGATTCTATGATCTCAGTTAATAGTTTCAAATTCTCAATTTGAATGACTTAAGTTTCTAATGTCATAAAGCTCAAGATTTCATCTAATCCAAGGGAATGAAATAGCTAATTTCAAGTTAAATAAAAGTTGCAAAATCCCATCCCTGTAATGCCAAATTAGTTTTCTTCACTCTGCTAGTTTCCCATTTCCTATGATTAACTTCCTTGATTAGCATAACTTCAAACCTTTAGTATACTAGTAGTCTTAAAAACTGTTTTTTTCCTTTTTGCAAGTAGTTTTTTTACCTAGAAAATCCAAGGGTTGGGATAGTGATGTCTGTGAAAACACTTTACCATTCAACTTATGAGAGCACACTGGTCATATTTCATAACTGCCATCTGTATGCTCAACACATTTCCAAGTATCCCTGAGATGGTCCTTTTCCTTACGTGTGTGGGGTGTGTGTGTGTTTTAGCCCAAAATATTAAGATATGATTAAGAGAATAAGGCATATACCTTAAATCAACTAAAAAATCTTGGTTGGTACCCACCAATACAAGAGAGAATGTTAAAGTGACGAGACTGTAGCCTTTCGCTATGAAGCTTTAAGTTGCAACCAAGTTGTTTTCTGTGCATGGAATCAGGGAACAATTTCAATGAACTAAAGCCTAACTTATAATCTTGATTATATATAATTGCAGCAAATTAAAAAATTCACACAAAATCCTTGGAAATATTAAAATGTAATTTACCTGAACTCAAAGGTAAACTTACAGCACTCTGGTAAGTTATGTGGGTTGACAAAAATGGGAGAACAGCCATTGGTAAAGCTGATGCTATTCGAGCATGCGTCACATTTAAAGTGCGTCTAAAAAAACTATTTGCTATTAGGCCACACAAAGCAGCATTTAGTCCAACATAAGCTGATCCAGTCATGAGTAAATTCCTAAGAAAGAAGAGAGATAATTGTCAGAACTTTTCTAAATACTTACATGTTATCAACAGCTTTTATGTTTTGTAGAATTTAAACCTTTTGGAGAATGTCTAGAAAATCAGAGCCTGTGCAACTTCTATTTGTACTTTCCCTCCATTTTTTGGTTTGTAAGCCAAGTTTATAATTCTTTAATGAAGCTAGATTTGAAAGTATAGAGCAGAGACAAGGATATTGTGGGCTGGCAAGCAAATATATTAATACAGTTTCTGTATCAAAGAGGACAATTGGACTTTGGAGTCAAAGGTTATTAAAAGGTTTCTACTATATGTCACATATAATACCCTCAAATAGAAAGATTTTACTTAGAGGATTCATTTCATAAATCAGAATTGTTTAATAGGTCTCCGGTTAAAAACTAGGGTTGGCCTCTAAAATAAAATGTCTGTATAAAACATACTTTTTCTGTCAAACTGAGAATGAACATAATATCAGCACTGGGAAATTTAGAAAACTTTTGGTTAAATTTCCCTCTCAATTTTCCCTAACCCTCTATAGTCCCTATGTTGTGGGGAGAGGATGATGATTTCTCCAAGATGACAAAAAAATTAATAGCGAAATCTCTTGCTTCTTTGCCTAGTGCTGCTGTGCCAGGTTGCCTATCATTTGGTTTACATAACTAAACTTTTCTAGCTTTGATTTCAGTGCCAACTCTGGTAGGCTCAAGGTAGGTTCTTATTATAAAGTCTACCCACCTCTACCCTCCTTAGTGTTGACATCAACTTTTGCCATTCAGCCAAAGGAGAATAAAGAATTCAAGTGCTGCCCCATTCTTTGCCACCTGGAAGTCATACGCCATAAGAATGAGCAATAAGTATTTGGAATTTTACTATATTGCAGGGTTACCCATGCTATTATAGAATCTAGAGTGGATCTTCCCACTCATTCAATCTCTACCATTTTTACTATGGAGTTAATTTTTCATGGAAGATAATGGTCCAAGCTGTCCTCCAGGAATTCTTGTTCAAAGGTTGAATGTGTTCTTTCTCCTTTAATGGCGTTTGTATCTTTTATCTATGTTGCCTTTTCCTGCCTCTCTTTCTCAATAGATTATTAAGCATAAAGGATATGGAAGAGGATTGAGCTGAGAAAACATTAAAAATTACTTGTAAACCTTTCTATGATATTTACATTTCCTTAAGGATTAAAAGAAGTGGTTTTACTGGGTTTTTGTAGTCTTGTCACTGAGTGAAGAGTGCAAGCTATCTAGACCACCTAACCATAGGCAATTCTTGTCCCTACCTTTATCTCAATTTACTCTCTGCCCACACACTACATTCATCCTAATGCTTTGTGGATACCAGTGCAATGTACAGGTTGTCCATGTATTATCCTTCACTCTTCCTATGAGACCAGTCTACTACTTTTTTCAAGTCCTTGATGATCATCAATGTTGCTTAAATAAGATGAAGATTCAACTAGTTAAGATTACTTCTTCATACCTATAAAACTTATGATAGATAGCATTTGTATTGATATATATGAACATGAAATTACCAGTAACGAAAAACATTAAATTCCTTGGATGATGCAGCTTTCCAAAAGCTCTTTCTCTTGTTTCATCATTAAATAACTTCACAAGATTATGACAGGTTTAAGCCCACTGCCAATTAAGAATTTTTAAAGTATCAGTTATATTTGGGATGTGATAGGGCAGAATTTTAAGCAGTAAAAGAGCCCTGATTCATCATGATACTAATGTCCACTAATTTTATGTAATCAGTTGAAACTTATATGTTTGTGCTCAAGATTTACTACCTCTAAGATTTTAATGAAAACTGGAATTTAAGAATATGAACGATTATTCAGAAAATTCTGCACTAGCATTTAGAAAACAATGCCATAAGGAATCATGGTTTACAAAAGTATATAGCACTACTTCATTATATTAAAGTTAAATTCATTTAACTATCTGAGGTGTTCTACTGTGTAAGGGACTGAGTACAAAGAAAAAGGCCCCACCTATGAAGCAGTTTACTACAGAAAAAAAATAACTCATATAAGGATGTTGGTAAATAATCTGGCCAACAAATTCAATCAGTCCTAAATACTGCTTCAGGTTAAATCAAACTACCATATTCCCTTTTTCAAAAATTTACTCGATGGATATCCTGCTAAGGTAAGTAGGACATTGATAGGTTGCCTATCCTCAAAATGGAACTTATGAAAATGAAGATCCATCTGATTATAATATGTACATCTAAAGTGTGTACATCAAATGAGGTTATCTTACTGATCCCCTTGTGGAAGTTGTTTCACTCTTCTGGCTATGATTTCATTGATACTTAATCTTCTGTCTGCATTTTCTTGATTATGTTCCATCTTGAGGCCTTAAAATTTAGAAGTCACAAGATTAGTTTTCAGTAATTTCTAACATAGGACCCAAGTAAAACGAACATGCTTATAACTAAATGTCTGAAAATTTGCTCACAATTATAGTAATCATAGAATGAATGTCTTAGGGCCTACACCCACATCTACATAAATATATCTGACATTTACAGGTGATATCAAAACATGAAATTAACAAAATTTGACAAGTATTTGTTTTAAAATGACTCCGATATTAATGACAAAAAAGGGGACAGTTTAATTATGGAATCTTAGCCAGCCATAACCAATCCCCAAAGAGGGCTACTACTATGCTCCCGAGTAATCAGTGTCCACATAACTTCACAATCTGAGGGGCAAGATCTCCAGTTGCACAGCATAGTTGTCTACTTGTACTTCTAACTTTTAGGAACCATTTTCTTGTAAAAAGCTAACATCAGCCTCTATGACTTAACACCTATTGTTTCTTTTACCACTCAGGGCTAAATATCACTTGAATTTGAATTCAGGTGTTCCAGACTCCCAACCTAAAAATACACTCTGCCACCTAATCGCTTCTTTGCCACAAACTGACAGCTGGGAATGTTCTGACTCCTAAATCCATTGATCTTTTCAAAATAGTAATACCTCAGTAGTGATTAGTCAAGAGCTAATAGACTATGAAGAAATAAATGATTCCTATGTAGGAGACTGGGCTAAGCATTGGGATCACAAACAGAAAAGCAAAACAACCTCTGTTGTAAAGGAATGCAAGATTGTAATGGGACACCCACATAAACATTCACACTATGTCTTTGCTCAGATCACTATTCTATTACCCTGTAAATCTAAAGGTAGTTAGGTGACAGGGAATAGAGTGCAGAACCTAAAATCAGAAAGCCTTTTTCCCCTCTGTAAAGCAAGGTTTAATAATAGCATCGATCACAAAAGTGGTTAGGGATAAAATGAAAAATTTTAAAACACTGTAAAAATGTAAATGTGAGCTATGATTGCTTTTTAATAATTGATATTATGATCAATGATTTACAAAATGGTGAGGTTAAGTTTTCAACAATGAAGTAGGAAAAGGGCCTTGTTGTCCCTTTGTTAGTTTCACTCACCATAGCTTTACTCCCCATTTTTAAGAATTACAAGGCAGGTAGTAATTGTCTCAGAACACTGTCCTCATTCTAAGTGAAGGAATCTGCAATCCATGACCTTATTCCCAAATCCAATGACTCCTACTTAATTGTCATCCTTCCAGCCCTTTCTCTTCTGACACTAATGGCTACCTTCTTTATACTCTGTTGTCTCTTCACACACTAGCAATCCCACATATCTATTCAGTTGTGAATTCTACCTCCATAACATCACTTGCATCTGACTATATTTAAGTGACAACTGGCCTAGTTCAGGTCTTCATTTCCTTTCATCTGGTCTAATGCAATTCCCTCCTAATCAGTCTCTCCATTTACACTACAGAGTTGCCCAAGTAAAATTCCTTGGATGGGTCTTTGTTACAAAACCCTTTTAGGAGGTCAGTAAAGACCAAATCTATTTTCAAAAAGAGATATTTTAATTTCTAAAATGGCAAATGTTTGATAAATATAACCCACAAAAACTGGAGAATCCTCAATTTTCCTGAGGCAAAACTGAAATTTTGGAGGAAAATTATCAATAAAAATAAAATACCCAAATGAAAAAATAAAAGTCAAGCAGCCCAATTTTCCTATGCTTCACTTCCATATGCTTCTCAATTTCTCAGGTCACTATCCCTGCTGTGACTTCATTGTCTTTCACAACCAATCTCAACCTAATAATTAGCCATTTCATTTCTATACTGTATTCTCTAAGTTCTCTTTGCTGCCTTGTCTTCTTGAAGCTCTTTTGTCAAACAGTCGTGAATTACTCCCATCCTCTATTATAATCACAAGCTGGTGAACAAAGGTGTAAGAAGTGTGCAGACTGAGTACATTAGATTCTTGCTATTTGACTTCAAGGAGGCCATAAGAAATTCTTTTTAATTCGTCTGATTTCCTATCTCACACCAAATTGAAATTAATCCAACTTTATTCACTCAACTCTTGCTTAAAAGCTTTGTCAGGCTGAGGAAAATCAAAAAGAAATTATCAGAATTTTAAGATAAAAGAGAATCTGAAAAAAGGGAGTCACATCTAATAGCCTCAAATTTTCAGGAAAGTAATAAGACTTAGCTTGGAGAGAGTGTCTGAGGCTCACAACATCAGAACTATCCTAAACCTATCATTCTCCCTAACCTCACATATCCTATTAGTTGCTAATCTTGCTGTTTGTATCTTTACATACCTCACATAACACACACACACACACACACTCCTTTCTAGTCACACAGCTATCATCTTTTTTTCAGGCCCTCATCATTGCTTATCCATATAACTGCCAATAGCTTAAATTGGTTTCCCATCCCTCTGGTCCAACCTACATGCAGGTGTTCAAGGTAATTTCCTTAATTATAAATTTGACCATGTGACTCCCTTACCAAACCAAAGGCTTCCTATTGTCGCTAGAATGATATAAAGAATAAATCTATATATAAATCTATAATAAAACCCCACTGCTTAGCTTTTAAAGCCCTATACAGAAGCCAAAACACCTCTTGAGTAACATCTCCATGCCTTTGCATTGGCCATGCCCCAAGCCTCAAAGTCTCTTCCTCCTTACCTGTCCACCTCATTGAGTCTTTCCACCAAATGCTAGTGACTTCCTTCCCAAACTATCGTGTGTGTGTGTGTGCATACACATACCTACATATATGTGAATATGTATTTATTTATGTATTTATATGTACTTGTGTCTTGTCTCCCCTTAGAAGACAGAAACAAAAGCCAGCATTTATACAGCACTTCACATGTTATTTCACTTGATGCAAGCTCACAAAAATTTGGGGTTGTTTCCTTCCTTGTACCTGCATCCTCTACCCAGCACAGTGTCTGGCACATAGCAAGGACTTAATATCTGTTGACCGACTGTTTATCGTGAGTCATCTCTTGTTGAATTTGTGACGAGCTTAAGTGGACATATATCTACCAAGTAGGCTGTAACCTATTCTCACTATTTATGAGGAAGCATATATACCTGGGTCAAAGATTGGGAAATACAAAGATAAATCTAGCAAGAAGATAAAACAAACGCGAACACCAAAGGCCTCACCAGGATTGCCTGGGGCGGGACTAGACACCCGAACAGAACTTTGAAGAAAATATTTCACGTTTGGGTATGGGGTTGGGGGCAGGCAGGTGTCGATGGTAGATTATGAATAAAGCTCTGGGGAAGCCATGCCTCCGATTCGGGGAGAAAGGAAAGGATAACCAGCCCTAAGAAGAGCTGGAGCCGATTGAAACTAGGTTCTCAGCCTGTAGCGTTTTCTCGGACCCAGCCCACGCGCAGATAGAGGCTGGGGTCGGGCAACGGCTCCTTCTCCCTAGCCCCGGGTGTGTGGATACCTGGTAGGGCTCCGAGCCCACAGCACAGAAATCGCAAACGAAGCCTCCACAGCAGAGATCACAGCAACGTGGGCGGACCTCCACTGGGAGCCGCCATATTTGCCCTTCACGTGACCTCCGCAAGCCGAGGGGCGCCTGCGCTCTGCGCTGGCGCTGATTGGTGCAGCAGTGGGAAAGACAATGCACATTCTCTGGTCTGGGCATAGGGCTCGCTGGGAGATTCTGTGCTTTTCGTTCCTCAGTGTTACAGATCTGTAAAATGAACACAACAAAGGAAGCTTGGTGGTGTAGTGAATAGGATGCTGGTCCTGGATTCTTCCAGACGAGTTCAGATTCAGCTTCAGCTAATTACTAGCACTGTGACCCTGGATAAGTTATTTTGCCGTCTATTTCAGTTTTCTTGATTATGAAATGGGGTTAATAATTACACCTACCTCTCAGGGTTGTTTTAATGATCGGACGAAACAATGTTTGTAAAAGGTGATCTTGTGTTATATACATGTGAATTCGTTAATACTATTAGTCTGGCAAGTCCAAGTGGAAGTGTTGTTAGCCCAGAAAGTCTGTGTAGACAAATAGAATCATTTCCCAATCTTACATTCCTCCCCGCCCCCGCCCCCCAAAAGATTAAAGCTGCCAGATATTATTTTTAAATAATTAACATTTCTACTTTGCCTTAAGGCTACCAAGCACTTTTCTCTGGAACTACTGGGGACTAGTGCATGCTGAAAGCTTAAATACCTTTTCCCGCTGGTTAGTGTTAGTGTCTACCCCCTCGGCCAGGGTTCTTTTCAGCACATCACCAGTATACCAGACTATTTCAAGAAGAGGAAAAAAACAGAGAAAATGTCTTTTATGCATACGGCATGTGAGGCATCCAAGAAACGATCAAGTAAGTCAATGAGAAGTATCCTTCCCATTTTTTTCAATTGGGGAAATTAAGGGTCATAAATAAAGGTTGGGCAATTCGCCCAAAGTCACATAGCTAGTTCAAATCCAAAATCTCACTTCAATACAGTCGTTCTGTCTGTTCTACAAGTTTTCAGGATAGTAGGAATGAACAGAAAGCAGCCAGGGATTGTTACTATGAGGGGCGGACTCAAGAGATAACTAATTTTGAACATACTAGAATTTGAAGCTAGATCTTTGTAATTTTGTCACTGAAATTTAAGAGAGATGTTTAGGATAAAAGTGGACATTTAGGTATCATCAATGGAAATTATATGCTACAGAATAATTGAAGCAATAGGAGTGGATATGATTTTTGAGTATTTTTTCTATGAAATTTGCTCAATATTTTTAAATTCTAGTATCATCTGTTTGGGGATATTTACTTGTTCACTGCGATTTAGGGAAGTGCCATAAAATTAACTTGTGGATTGGTCCAATTATGGTGACAATAGAATTGTTTTTAAAAGATGGAAAATTATGTTTCTATGTCTAATTCCTATTACATTCTGATAGTGTCCAGAGAACAGCAAAAAAATAAAAAAATAAAAAAAAAACATCTTTACTTTCCATTTTTGACATAGGATGAAGGCTATTTCATAAATTTGTCAGTTTTCTTCTCCTCCTCCTGCATCATCATTAGTAGGAGCTTCATAAATGTCTATTGATGATGACTATACCTCATATGAACTATCATCATTTTTTCCTAATGCTTGCAGTTTTCACAGAACCTTCACCCTCCAAAGATGACAAATACCCTTTTACCGATTTTCTGTGTTCTGCTGCTTTCTTCATTGTCTGCCAGAAGATTCCTCCTATATAAAGGCACACAATACTATGCATTTTCTTTTTTCTTAAAATTGTATTTATTCAATTACATGTAGAAACCATTTTTGACAATTGTTTTCAGACATTTTAAGATTCAGATTCTCTCCTTCCTGTCCCTGAGGTGGTAAATAGTCTGATATGGGTTATACCAGTGCTTTCATGCAATACATATTTCCATATTCCTCATGCTGTGAAAGAAGAGACAAATCACACATACAATAAAATTTAAAAAAAAAACAAACAACTAATGAAAGAAATAAAGGGGAAAATGGCATGCTTTGATTTACAATCAGACTCCAAAAGTTCCTTCTTTGAACGTGGATAGGAATTTTCATCATTATCTTTTGTGGTGATCTTAAAACTTGCTTTGCTGCTAATGGTTTAGTCCTTCAAATTGATCATCATACAATATTTCTGTTACTGTATATACCGTTCTCCTGGTTTTGCTCACTTCACTTTGCATCAGTTCATATAAATCTTTCCAGGTTTTTCTTGAACTCATCCTGTTTGTCATTTCTTATGGCTCAATACTATTCCATTACAACCATATACCACAACTTGTTCATCCATTCCCCAAGTGATGGACAAGCTTTCATTTCCAGTTCTTCAACACTACAAAAAGAATTGCTAAAAATATTTTGGCACTGGTAGGTCTTTTTCTGTTATCTCTGATCTCTTTGGGATCGAGACCTACACCACAATAGACCCACTACTTTTCTTACTCACATATTAAAAATGAGAATATATTATGTTTCAAAGACAGGCAGGGATGATGTGCTTCTGGGTCTGGAGTCAGAGGACCATGGCTGAAATTACAGCACAATTTTTAATTTGTAGCCCTGGGCAAGTTACTTTTTCACCTTTCCAGGTTCCAGTCTCATCTGTAAGATGAGAGGACAGCACAAGCTAAACTCTACAATCCTATTCAATTCTAAATCTATGATTCAATGACCTTAATTGGATGAAATGGACAGTGCAAAAAGACAAAAGACAGAATCATGGAGATGATGTTTTTATTTAGGTCAAGGTTGCTTAACCTGGAATCCTTGAATGAATGCTTGTTTCTTTGAAGATTTGTGTCTTTTTTTACATCTCTCCTTCTTCCCTTTCCAGAGAGCCACCCTCATGTAACAAATAATATTTTTAAAGTTAAAAAAAAAAAGCAAGAGGAAAACAATCAGGATATTTGATAGCTTTGTCAAGTTTGAAAATGTGTGCAATGTACAGTCTTTCAGTCCACACTTGTGGACTTTCCACTTCTATAAGCAGGACAGGAGTGACTTCCCCTATCTCTTTTTTCAAGCCACAATTGTTCTTTCTAATCTTACAATATTCACTTTTGATTTTTTTTTTGCCTGTGGTCTTTTCTGTTTACATTGTTATAGTTAATTGTGCACATTGTTTTCTTGGCTCTGCATACTTCACTCAGAATTTCTTCATGTAGATCTTTCCATGATTCTCTGTCTTATTCACATTCATGATTTTTTTATACCACAATAACATTCCATCACATTCATGTGTCACAATATTTGTTTTTAAATATTTTGATAAATGTATTTCAACATGATATATTTCCTTTGTCATCCTACGTCTTATTTTATGTTATCAGAAATAGCATTATAAGAAATGGTCCATAGATTTCACTGGATGATCTATCAAAGGGGGTTGATGGCACACAAAAAGGTTAAGAACACTTGATTTATAGGGTTGGGAGAGGAAGAGAAGTCAACGAAGTTGCTATAGTCAAAGAATTATGCTTTGCAAGTCATGTCAACAAATATTCATTAAGTGCTTCCTATGTGCCAGGAACTGCTAAGTGCTTCTGAGGAATGAAAAGAAAAGCAAAAACAGTTCCTGCTTTCAAGGTCACAATATAAGTGTGTATGGGGGTGGGGAGGGCATAATTTCTAAACAATTATGTACAATGAAGACATTTGCACAATCTCCTTGAGGTGATCTCAAAGGGAAGGCATTAAAGGATACGAAGGAAAACTTCTTACAGAGAAGTTTGAGCTGAAACTTGAAGAAAGCTGGGGAACTTAGAAGGGAGGAATGAAGAGGGAGAACATTCTAGGTAGGGGAGTCAGAAAGGGGAAAATGCTCAAAGTAAGGAGATGGAATGTTTCATGCACGAAATAACAAGCAATCAGTATCATTAGATCAGACAGCATGTGTGGAGAAGAGTAAAATGTAAGAAGATTGTAAAGTTAGGAAAGGCTTTAGAAACCAAATAGAGGATTTTACATTTGATCCTGGAGCCAATGGGGAACCACTGGAGCATACTGAATAAGGGACATGACACTTCAGATATGCATGTTAGGCAGATAACTTTTGACAGCTGAGTGGAGGCTTGACTGCAGTGGAAACTTGAGGCAGGCAGACTAACCAGAAGGCTATTGCAATAATCCAGGTCTGCACCAGGTTGGCGGTAGGGTCAGAATAGAGAAGAGATGAGAAATGTGAAGGTAAAGTAGTCAGGATTTGGCAACAAATTGGACATAGGAAATAAGAAAGAGTGAGTAGTTGAAGGGTGATACCTAGGATCTGAGTATGGACGGTTAGCACCCTTCACAGCAATAGGAAAGCATAGATGAAAGGAAGGTTTTGGGAAAAGATAATCGGTTCTGTTTTGAACATGTGTTTAAGATAATTATAGGACATGTAGGTCAAGGTGCCCAAAAGACAGTTGAAGATGTGAGACTAGAGGTCAAGAGAGAGGTTAGGGTTGGTTAAATGGATCTGAGAATTATCTAAACAGAGATTATAAATACATGGGAGCTTATGAGATCCCTGAGTGAAATAGAATAGAGGGAGAAAAGAAAAGGACCCAGGACAAAGCCTGGGGGAATAACAGTTAGTGGTCAAGTCTTGGATGAAGTTCCCATGAAGGAGACTGAGGTATGGTAAAACGGGTAGATGGAGAACCAGGATAGGGTGGTGCTATAAAAACTTTGAGAGGAGTATCAAGAAGAGGGTGTATAGAAAGGTCAAGAAAGATGAAGATTGAGAAACAATCAGTAGATCTGGTGATTAACAGATTCATTGCAAAGACAAGTTTCAGTTGAATAATGAAGTTAGAAGAAGAAAGTGAAAGGAAGAGGCACATATTGTAGATAGCTACAGAAGAGAGAAGAGATATAAGGCCATAGCTTGCTGGCATAGATGGATCAAATCAGGGTTTTTTTTTTTTTTTTTACAATAGAGAAGATATAGGCATGTTTATGAGTATCAGGGAAGTAGTCAATAGATAGGGAGAGTATGAAGATTAATGAAAGCCAGTATTAAATGGGGTAAACTGCTAAAGATGGGATGGAATGGGATCGTTTTTTCATGTAGAGGGGTTTGCCAAGGCAAAGAGAAGGGCCACCAATTCATGTAAGACAGAGTGAAGAAGGAGATGGTATGGGAAGGTATCTGAGTGATGTGAGAAGAAAAGGAAACTCTCAGTGAATGGCCAGTAGAACATCAATGACAGTGAACACTTAGGTTTTTTGAGTTGAGGTAGAAGAACTATGATAGCATATTGTTAAAGAAGTCCAGAAACAGAGTTTCCAGAAGGACATGTACTCTATTACTATGGAAAAAAAGGCAAGCTTTGGCATTTGATTCATGTTCCAAGTTCTTCCATGAAGGTCATTCTTTGTTATCTGCATTTGTTGACTTAAAGAAGTACATGACAGCTGATATAAGTTCATTTGAAGGGACTTGAGAGTCCCAAAGTAGGAGAAACACAGAGATTTTCATGTAGAGGGTTTGCCAAGGCAAAGAGAAGGGAAACATGGAGAAACTCTTGAGACAGCAATGGCTGGCTGATGGCTTCTGATGTAAATATAATTGTGGAAAGGAAACGTTCTTTGATCAGAAAGAAGTTGGCAGTGCAGAGAAGATCTAGGACAGCACTGGCTTGGATATGGGCATCATTATTCAAAGAGCTGTCCGAAATCAGAAGATGCTTTCACTCTTTAGTTGCATGCTGCCAAAATAATTATGTGCTGTTTTCTTCATGGTAACCATTGCTTTTTGGGGAATATTTTCATAAAGACTGATAATTTTCCTTATGTATCTTTAAACATCTGATACACTTATCTCCCGTTCAAATACCAAATAATTCTCGTCACCTTCCACCAAGCATATGTTTTATTAGAACCTACTTAGGAAAATATGATAATAAAAAGATGGGAGGAAAATGTTTAACTATACTTACCCACACACATACACACACAGAGAGACCTCATTTTGTCCCAATATCTTAAACCATACCAAATACCTCCTGGTTTTACATATTAATCAAATAATTAATTACATCTCAAAATTTTGGGGGGAGGGAGCAGGGATCATGTAGTAGGGGAACAGTTCAATCCTAGGAAGTCCATCTAACATTTTTCAGATAGGATTAACAAGTAGATCATGATGATGCCATATACATAGTAGGAAATATTTGAGTTAAACTATCTCTTGATATTTCTATGGACAAGTTGCAAGAAACAGAGGCTGTATGATAATATAGTTAGATATAGTTGAACAACTATATCTGGTTTTTACAAAAAACTCTTACATTTCATCTTAGAATTTACACTAAGTATTGGTTCCAAGGCAGAAGAGCAGTAATGGCTAGTCAATTGCGGTTAAGTGACTTGCCCAGGGTCACAAAGCTAGGATATGTTTGAAGTCGCATTTGAACCCAGGGCCTCCTGTCTCCAGGTCTAGTTTTCTATCCACTGAGCCACCTACATATTTCTGTATCCAGTTTTGAATCATGAATCAGTGCCAAACTGGAAGGAAGTCTCTGGTATTAACAGGATTTTTGCCTACCAACATTTTTATCAGCATCTTGGATGAAAATATAAATAGCATTTATCAAAATGACAATTGACAAAAAGCTAAAAATAATCTGTAATATGCCAGAAGACAGAACTTAGAATCAAAAAGATTTTGACAGGATGTAAAGGAAGAGAGCCTGAATGTCACCTTGATACTGTGGTAGATGTGTGATCTCATTAATGTGTACTTGCTTAACTTGTCCATCTCATCCATCCTTTCTCACCTTGTGCAATTCTTGCCATAAATTCCTCAGAATGTGCCAGGGATCTTCCTCCTAGAGATCTATGCAGATCATGGTTTGCCCAGGTGACTCTTGATTCTTTCTACATGATGAATCCTTCGTTTTTGATCAGAGATATCCTGGATGATTTCTTTTATTCTAATCTTTCAAGTCATTGTTGGTAACATGCTGCAGCCCGCTTTTATCTACCACCCAAACTTCTACTGTCCTTTTGGTTACCTGCAGTTTCGATTCTTTCTGATTCTTTTGATCAAGGTCTTGAATGATTTGTAGCCATGTAGCTAGGTAGTGCTGGGTCTGGAGACAGGAAGACTCATCTTTATGAATTAAAATATGACCTCAGACACTTATTAGTTGTATAACCCTGGGAAAGTAACGTAATCTTATTTGCCTCAATTTTCCTTATTTATAAAATAAGCTGGAAAAGAAAATGGCAAACTACTCTAGTATCTTTGCCAAGAAAATCCCAAATGGGGTCACGAAGAGTCAGACAAGACTGAAATGACTGAAAAACAACAACAAAAAAAGCCTTGTAACATCATTATGATAAAATCAGTGTTAAAAATTGTGTCACTTCCAGGAGTGAGTAGCTTGGAATCATTGGCAGTAATGCACAATACTTTTAATATAATTTTGTCCAAACTCTTCAATTCTGGGCCCAGCTCATTGTCTATTTTCACCTGCCAGTACACCCTCATATGCTTGCTTAATAAATGCTTGTTGACTAAATGACCTATTGCTATTATATTTCATCACTTTAATTTCAGCGTAGAGAAGGCTGATGTTCCTGTTTATAGATTGCATTGTATTGACTGCATTGAATCACAGAATATTACGGGGTCTTTAATATCCTGTGCCAAACAGGATATTAAAGCAACTTTTAAAGGATATTTAAAGCAAATGACAATTGCTTTAAAGATATGGCATATATTCTTGGTCCAGTCCCCTAGCAGTCTTAAATTTGATAGTGGAAGGAAACAAAACATTCATAGGTCATTTAACAGTGAATAATCTAATCAACAAGTATTTTGGTTCAGGTGCTGTGACTGCCTTGCAGTGGGGAAACCATAAAAATGAAGTAGTCCTCAGATGATACATAAATTCCAAGTCCCACATTTAGGTTGAGAGGCAAACAACCTCATATGAATAGGATGGCATTAAGTTCAGCACTTCATGTAACAGCCCTGAGGACTTGTTGACTTTACACTTGACAATGGCCAGTGTAAATCAATAGCATTATGTAAGTCATTTCAAAAATGGCATCAATTCGGGCTGCATTAATAAAAATACAATGTCTGAGGAGATAAGAAGCTGCCTGTGTTCCGAACTAAACCATACAAAGGTAGCTATAGGGAGGTCACTTCTGGCATCTCATGGTAAGTTCTGGGCATTCCATTTAAGGATGTTGATAGCTTAAGTAGGTTCAGAGAAGAGATGAAGGCACCAAGGATGTTTCTCCTGGAAAAGTCTTTGGAGGTAACAGTCTAATAGCTGTTTCCAAACATTTAGATGGGTGTCACATGCAAGAGAAGTTATATTTGTTGTGCTTAGATAAAAATAAAATAAAATAAAAAACAAAAAAAACCTCAACTAATACTAGTACCTAAAGTTTAAGGTGAGGGAAATAGATTTAATGCACTGTAAGGGAGAATTTTCTAACATTTGGAGCTGTCAAGTCAGGAAACCTTTGTAAGAGCTTAAGTGCAATGGGATTCCCAACAGTTTAGTGAATTCTCTATCCCTAGAGGGTCTTCAGGGAACCTGAAGCCTCCATATTAGGGATTTGTAGAAGGAACTCATGATTTGAATAGGGCTTGACCTAGCAGGCCTTTGAAGTCTCCCTTTCAACTAGACAATTCTGTGATTAATGTCTCTTGTTCTTTCTACTGCAGTACCTTGCTACTCGTCTGTTCCAACTCTTAAGATTTTCCGACCTAGACAAAACTGTTTTCATTATTAACTTTTAGTTTTTGGACTAGACTTGGTTTCACCAGGAGAGGGAGCTCTGACAAGGAAGCTCCCTCTGAATAAAGATAAGCACTTGGGATTTAACTGACATAGTCTGAGTTTTCAGGGGCACTTCGTCACTTTTCTTGGGCACATTTGCCCAAGGTTACTATGAACATTTAATATAACAAAGATGGAAAGGGGAAATCAAAGGAGAAAAAACAAGTAGAAAGAAAAAACCACTAAAAAAAAAAAAATACAATTCAGTTTTCCATAGCTCTTATACATAAGAGGGCTAAATCAATGTTTTTAAATAGACAAACAACTAGGCGATATCATGATCAATCCTACATTTAATATGAAGTCCCTTTTGCTTACCTTTAGGCTTGGGGTACTATAATATTAAATATAGACTAAGAAGGAAAAATGATGAAGAGCTCAAGGCCTGGCTTAGGTAGCTTTGCTGCCTCCATCATTTTGGTTCTCCCAGTTTCCACTTTAAGGATGTGGTGACTGGCTCAAAGATTCCCCACATTAATAGTACAGTGTCCAACTTTTCCAAAAGTGAAAGCAGTGAAAATAGTCATAATGCATTCTCTTGCAAAGAAGGATCATGTGGAATGGAGTAGTGGAATGGCAAAGCCGCCTTGCAAAACCACAGGTTTTCTGGGTACTTCTGGATGAATTTTTTTTATTATTAAAGCAGATTTTAAGTTGATGACCATGAAATTATATCCACAACTGCACCACTAAATGAATGGGGCATAAATGAAATTGGGTCAAAATATAAAAAATATCAACTTCAATTTACTTTGTCTATCTGGATCAGCCCTAAACTTTCTTCTTTGGAAATGTGTATGAGTCATTTAGGGAACATAGACAAAGTAGCAGGTCAAATGTTAGAACATAACATTTAAAAAGTAATGCATTGGGGCAGCTGGGTAGCTCAGTGGATTGAGAGCCAGGCCTAGAGACAGGAGGTCCTAGGTTCAAATCCGGCCTCAGACACTTCCCAGCTGTGTGACCCTGGGCAAGTCACTTGACCCCCATTGCCTACCCTTACGAATCTTCCACCTATAAGTCAATACACAGAAGTTAAGGGTTTAAAATTTAAAAAAAAAAAAAAAAAAAAAAAAAAAGTAATGCATTCTTTTTTTTTTTTTTTGATCCAGCTTAATATCAAAGTGACCCAGATATTAAAGCCCTAGTTATCGAAAGAAGCAAAAGGAATCATATTAAGGTTCCCTCTCTTCCTATCCTGCTACACTTACACATAAACAGATACACATACACACACATAGAGTACTGCTTTAAATAATCTAGTGTTTCAAATGGCTAGGCTTCACACCTTACATTTAAATGATCACAGATATAGAGTTGGAAGGGACCACAGACAGCATTTAGTCCCCCAAACCCTGTGATTTTTTAGGTAAGGAAATTGAGAAGAAAAGAGGGTGAGTGATTTGCACAGGTTCACAGAGAAAGATTTAGATTAGAACTTTTCCCCGCACACTGAAGAGGTGAGCAATATGATAGACATTACACATGTGAAGTCAGACAAAATATATTTCTATATTAGCTATATTGCTCCTTCTCCCCCCGAAAAAAGAAAGAAAAAATGAAAAACATGCTTCAATCTGCACTCCAAGTTCAGCAGTTCTTTCTGGAACTTTCCAGGTATTTTTGAAACCATCCTTCTTGTTATTTCTTATAGCACAACAGTATTACATCATAATCATATACCCTAACTTGGTCAATCATTCTCCTATTGATGGTATAAGAGCAGTGAGTGAAGCTTTAAAATGCTGAAAAGCTGGCTTGAGTGATACAGAACAACAGTTGAGCTAGAGCAGAGGATCTTGGGAAGGAGAGCCTGAAGTAAAGGGGCTTTTGATCTGGGGTCTCAGGGAGAGAGGACAAACACTTGCCCACCTGGGATCAATCAAGAGACAGCCCAAGGGTTTCTTTGGACGTCTATATTCCAAAAGCCATGTGTTTCTTGAAAGCCTCAACCATCAACTAGGAGATTTCAGGCCTTCATAGGCCTGAGGGGTTAGCGAACTCAGCTGGCCACTGAGCCGGACCCTGAAGACTCTCAACCCTTACCTGCCTTACCTCAAAGACCCTGTTATATATTTCTAATAGTATAGATTTAGGTTAGGATAAGAAATAGGGGAGGGAAGGAGAATTTCTGGTTTTGGCCATCTGGTCAGACCAGGAAGAAAGAGCTTTTGGGATTAGTGATTAGGGACCCCTCAACCTTTCCCCATCTTCTGCAACCTTAATAACTACATCAATAAACTTGGATAGCAGTCAGATTAAAAGAGATTTTATTCAGGGGGACACAGAGGGAACAAACAGTCTGAGAGGCTGACAGCTCAAGTCTTGACTATCTAATCAAGACCCCCTGCTGTGCTGCTTTAACCCAGAGAGGGGCTTTTGCCTAAAGGGGATGTTGGCTTGCCAAGCCTGGGGCCCCATCAACATTACCCGCAAACAAAGACCCCTCTCAAGCTACCAACACTTACCCATTCTCTGTCAATCCCTCTTTTACAGAGAATCTCCCACTTCCTCCCAGTAATAATGACAGGAGAGAGGGCTCCTGACAGACACAACCATTCAAGACTGTCATCCCATTAC
Organism: Gracilinanus agilis; assembly: GCF_016433145.1. NCBI lineage: Eukaryota > Metazoa > Chordata > Mammalia > Didelphimorphia > Didelphidae > Gracilinanus > Gracilinanus agilis. The sequence goes on along the minus strand of NC_058132.1, from coordinate 110,866,976 downwards.
CATCCAGACACCTCTCCAAATATATCATTATTACAATGTAGGGCATCAAAGAATGGTTTCAATGAAACCTGGTAAGTCTTGTATAAGCTGATGAAGAGTAAATAGAAAAAAGGCAATTTATACAATCACAGCAACACTAAAAAAAAAAACTCTGAAAGATTTAAGAACACATCAATGCAATGACCAACTATGTTTCTAGAAGACTCAAGATGAAGTCTGCTATTTACTTCTTCAGAAAGAAGTGAGGGACTCGGTACAAAATGAGACATCTATGTGGAATATGTATTTTGAATATGGTCAGTGTAGCAATTTGTTTTGCTTGACTATGCATATTTGTTAGAAAAGTTTCATTTTTTTTTCTTTTCAGTGGGGGAGCAATTGTGAGAGAAAATTAATTTCTTAATTGAAAATTTTTTTAATTAAAAAAAAAACGAAAAACCAAACAATACTTTCCTCCAGCTAACTATACTAGGAATTAAATAGAACACATAAAGTCAGCTAGGTAATGCAGTGGATAGAGTGATGAACCAGTCGTGACATGACTTCAAATTCAGGCTCAGACACTTAACTAGATCTATAACCCTGGACAAGTCACTTAATTTTCTCAAGCTCAGTTTCCTCTTCTATAAAACAGGGCTAAAAATAACATCTACTTCATGAAGTTGTTGCGAGAGTCAAATGAAATATTTGCAAAACACTTTGTAAAGATTAGAGCTCCAAATTAATAGTAGCTGTTACTATTATCATTATTATTGGTTCTTTCTCTCATGAAGTCTGCATTTTAGTCAGGGACAACACAATTTTTATTTGCACATATATTATAATATTATATTGCTTGCTTATGATTTACATGTAGCTCTTTCATTTGGAAATGCTCCAAATCTCTTTATAAACATTAAAAGATTAATTTTAAAGTCAGTCATGTTCAAGCATTGCAAATAATCTTTTAAATATTTTATACTGTAGGAAAGCAAGATGTCCTCCATACATAACCTGCAGGATCATAGGAATAATCATTAGCTTTGCAGCTGATTGACAAAGTAGAGTCCAGTGGTAGAGAACCCTTCCTCTTGGAGGTAATGGAACAGTTTCATACCTAAAGAAAAAAAGCTGATCAGTTTCCCTGCAAACATATATGACAAACATCCTGTCCAAATGGCTAACTTTACCAGATAGCTTATTTTCAATGTAGGACTATCATATAAATTAAATTTAACAATTTATAATACAAAAAGATTTTTCTTTGATTAAAAGTAATGTGACTGGCTATTAGAGAATGGGGGCAGAAAAGAAAAGAAAAGAGAGAGAGAGAGAGAGAGAAAGACTGAGATTGATTGATTTACCTGACTGCCAGACGCCCATTTTTGAAAAAGGCCAAAGCAGAGGGATGAAAGGCACCACATATTGCAGAAACAAAGGCACCTCTCAAAATACATGAGTCCTCAGTTAACTCACCTGAAATATAAAAGTGTCTATGTCAGCAAAGCCATGTACTGTGAGTTTTAGGTATTAGTAAAAAGAGATGTCTCCATCTTCTATTCCTCTATAGCTGAGGCTAATCAAACACCCTAAGGGTATGCCCACCCTTCTGGGAAGGCTTCATTAGTCTGGTGCAGGCTGGCACCATTATAGGAATAGCCTAGGGCTAAATGTCCAAGACTAGGTAAACTGTTAATAAAAGCTGAGTTCACACAAAGATACACTGGGCATAATGAGGTCCAGCCTGAGGGGGGAGTATAAGCATAGAGAAGGAAAACTTGGGAAGAAGGGACAGGAACTCATGTACAAGAGCACATTTCCATTACAGATGAGTTTCAGAATCACATTCCTACTAACATTTAAAAGGTTCAATAGACCAAAAGGGGCTGTTTTTTCCTTCCCTGGACCCTCCAACTCTCCTCCATACTATCTTCCAGGTATACTTCATTTCTTACCATAAGCAATATCCATAATTACATGGAATTCAGGATTTTTGCCAGCCACTTGTGTTATCTGGAAAAGTCTTATTTATTAGTTGACCCACAGACTCCAAGACTGATAAAAATTCAAAGGCTTAGCTAGAGGGAGGTACAATCATCCATCCATCTGAGGCATTTCAAGAGTCTAAGTGCTGTTTTAAGCTTTAGTAGTAATTTGAACATATTTGGGGACACCCTGTATTAAGTGAAATGGCTTGAGTGTATAACATTTTGGCATTCTATTTACATATCTTTGCTTAAGATGATAGCTCTCAAATTAAGCATTACCAAATGTCTACTTACCAGAACTTATATAATCTGTTACAAGGAACTTAAAAGTTACTGCAGTGGTCAAAAATGGGATTGCAGACAATGGCACAAATGTTTGAAATGGATGCTGTTTAACCTTCATACAATTCCTAAAAAGGTAGTTTGCCAAGATTCCACAAAAAGATGAAGTTGTTCCAATATACAGTGGTCCATAAGTATATAAGTTCCTACCAGGAAAAGTAAAGAAAGAGAACAAAAGCAAGTCAAGAATAGTATGTATTTTCTCTGATTGTCATTTTAGATTGCATACAAGTGAGAGATCATATTTAATTGACAATTATTCTTAATTTTTCAAAACTGATAGATAAGATCCAACATAGGGAAAGTTTATGAGGCTCCTCAGAATATTTTAAAAAGTCATCATCACTATTATTAGTTTTCCTAACCTCTGAAAACAAGTCTTTAGATTTATGTACCCTTGACAAAGTAATAACTGCATTTTTCTAAAGTTTTACGCCCGTTTTTCTATTCCTACTATGTAAGACTCCATTGTTATGCATTTTCATTAGTCTTTGTTAATTCTGGGAAGAATCCTTTCTCATCTGTCTCCTGCTTTCCCTACATTCCTTCCAGTCCCAATTACAACTTGACTTTCTGAAAAAAGCATTTTCTATTCTCCCTTAATTTATCCTGCATATATCTTATTTGTACAATGTTTTCATGTTGCCTACTCCATTAAACTGTGAGCTCCTTGAGAACAGAGGCAATTTTTGACTTTTTCTATATCCAAGGCCCCACCAGAATCTCTGGCACAGAGTAGGAGCTTAATATTGATTTGTTGCTGACTTGTTTTATACTAGTTATTTTTTAAGTCTCTAGCCTCATTAAACCTATTATTAAATAAAAGTTTTGTTAAGACTTTAGCAATTTTGCTTTGACCAGCAGGAACCTTTTAAGATAAAAACACACATGTGTATATATGCACATATATGTACACACATACACACATATACATGTATGTGTGCATATGAAAAAAACATAAAGAGCTAACTGTAGAGCCAGTGGGCCTACTCAGAGCAAAGTTGACTTTGGGATTGTTACCAGTTGCTCATCTGTGTGACCAGCAGAACTCTGGAGTTAATAAGTGAGGAATCATGAACTCTAGGACTGTTTTGTGATCACTGAACAAATAATGCCTAGTTATAACTTAGATGGCAGAGATAGAGATTTAGTAAATATGATGGTCAAATCATCCTAAGCTAGAGTGAGATTTCTCTTAGAAAGACCCAGCTGTCAATGAGGATGGTTCCCCCATCTCCTGCGAACTCCTCCTACTGCCCATAGTGGAGCCAGAGATGCTGTGCCCTTTGGCGCTGACCCTGCTGCCTGGGATGGAAAACCCTTTAGAGCTTGGCCAACAGAGAAATAATGAAAAAAGTTTCTGAAAATTCCAGGATAGAGGTCTGGGCCCTTTCGGGAAGAGTATATCACTGCCTGCCCAGACAATCAGGAGGCCTGGTCCAGCAGCCGAGTAATTCCTAGAGCAGTGAAGCAACAGACAGACAGCTTACAAAGCCACTTGCCTGCTAACACCAGGCCAAATGGTGACCTCAGAAAGGCCAGTTAGGTGTTGCCTTGGCCACATGTGATAGAATGGTTTGGGCCTACTTTCCCCACTGACATTCGGTCTGTTGGAGAGGAAGTGCCTCCCTGGTTTATGGGTGGGATGTTATGTTGTTCTTGCTTTGCCTTTTGAGGAAAGGCCTTGTTTAAGAGTTAGCTGAGTGGGTAGCTGGGTGGCTCAGTGAATAGAGAGCCAAGCCTGGAGATGGGAGGTCATGGGTTCAAATCTGTATTCAGACATTTCCTAGCTGTGTGACTCTGGACAAGTCACTTAATCCCCATTGCCTAGTCCTTACTGCTTTTTTGACTTGGAACTGATACAATATTGATTCTAAAATAGAAGGTAAGTGTTTAAAAAAAAGAGAGAGAGAGAGAGAGAGAGAGAGAGAGAGAGAGAGAGAGAGAGAGAGAGAGTTCATTGAGTCAGGTGGCTGATTTGTTAATGGGAAGTACCCAGGAGTGTTTAGGAGCCAAGGAAGCAAGCAGTAGTTCCTCCACCCACCCACCCCACCCAGAGGGTTAATGTAGTAGCTGCTCCTCTGGGAAGCTCCAACCTACTATTATGGAGAGAATAAGCTTAAAACAGTGGGAGAGCAGCTTGCTATACCTTTAACAAAGAAAATCATTTGAACAAAAGCCAACTGACATAGTAACTGAGTCCAACTGTGTATACTCCCTAACATATCCATAGGCCCTTTCTTTCTGAGAGGAAGAAGGAGGTTTTCTTTAATTCTTGAGAACTGAGACTGGTCATTATAACTGGTGTTTTTTTCTTCAGTTTGCCTAACTGCTTAAAAAAAAAAAAAAAAGCTTTTGCAAATGGATATTTACTAAGAAAGTATTTTTAGTCATTTTTCTGTCGTGTCCAACTCTTTGTGACCCCATTTGGGGTTTTCTTGGCAGAGATACTAGAATGGTTTGCCATTTCCTTCTCTAGCTCATTTTATGGATGAAAAACTGAAGCAAACTGGGTTAAGCCACATAGCTATTAGGTGTCTGAGGATGGATTTGAACTCGGGCCTGGGTTCAAGCCCAGTGCTTTATCCAATGTGCCACCTAATTGCCTGGCTGTAAAAGTGGAACAAGGACAAGATTAAAAAAAATACCCCCTGAACCCTAATTGCTGCTTCTTGATTAGCTAAGATACACTTCAGAAAATGTGGTTCAAGGCTGCCAGACCAAATAAGTCAGACAGAGTTCTATTTCATTTTCTCTTAAAACTACTAGAGCTGATAAAGCACCAAAGATTGCCTATTTTCAGGTAACTGAAAAGGGCCATTAGAGAACCACTGTCTGTGTGTTATCTTTCCCCATGAGCAACACCCTGTTTTTTCCTGGCCATATCAAATAGTTAATAAAGATCTTCCTCTGTTTTTAGAAGCCAAAAAAAGGTGGCAAGTGCTACAAATCAGATAAATGTCCATACAATATTTGGGGAGGGAGAATTCTATAGGCAATAATCTCTTACTGATCATTTCTTGTGAGACGCCATAAATTTTTTTCCACAATGTCAGCAGTTTTTAATTTTTCTTGTTTTACTTCTGGAGAAGAATCTGACTGAATATATGTATGTGTTGCCATCCTGTTGCCCTGAAAAACACAGAAACAAAGAAAATTAGGATAAAGGTAAAATTGACTTCCCCCATGTTGACTGGTCTAGCCTGATGGTTTAGGATAAAAAAAAGCAGGGGGGTTGTGGTCATGCAAATCCCATTTAAAACTTATATAGATGATACCATATAAGTCATAATAACAAGCATACCAAAATGGGATAAAGGCAGATAATGGGAGCAGGAAGCATTCTTGGTATACCAAGAAATGGATATAAAAATAAAGGCAAAAGAAAAGTTATCATTAGGAAACTGTATCAAGTAATTCCTGCTGCTCCTTTTCTTAGACTTTTTTTTGATGTTTTTGATAACTTCTACTAATAGATTCTATAGTTCAGATGAGGTCCTATGGCAAAATAGGGTTAATTTAGAATGCAGCTCACACACCAGGCATAAGAGAAAGGAGGGATTAGTTATGATAAAGATGGCATTACTTTATAGTTTAGTGTCTTTATATGCCAACTTTTAAAAGGTGGAAGACAATAAAAACTGGGAGGCATGCTTTATTTTTAAAAATAAATTTTTGTGGGGCAGCTAGGTTGCTCAGTGGATTGAGAGCAATGCCTAGAGATGGGAGCTCCTGGATTCAAATCTAATCTCAGATACTTCCTAGCTGTGTGACCCTGGGTAAGTCATTTAACCTCCATTGCCTAGCCCTTACCACTCTTCTGCCTTGGAACCAATACATAGTAATTGATTCTAAGATAGAAGGTATGGTTTTAAAAAAAGTAAATTTTTTATTGATATCTTTTAACATTGACAAAATTTCTCCCAGTATCTTTCCTCCTCCTCCTCCCCCCCCCCACAGAGAGCTATCCCATATAACAGTGATGGCGAACCTTTTAGAGATGGAGTGCCAGTCCCCAACCCTTCCTTTTACCCTACACAGAGGAGGGAGGAAGCTCTCATTGGACAGCTGGGTGGAAGGGTAGGGGAAATGAGGAATGTTCTCAAAGTGTATAGAGAGGGGGACGGGGGAGCAGCTCCTCCTGAGTCCCTCTGGGGGTGGGTGGGAAGTGCACTGCACACCATCTTTGGCAGCCCCATCTTAGGTTCACTATCACTGCCATATAACAAATACTACCTTTTAAGGATTAAAACATTAAGAAAGTATTAAGAAAAAAAGGGAAAAAGAAAAAATTCAGTAATACAATGAAATATGTTGAAAAAGCCTGAAAACAGTAAACAAATTTCCACAAACTGTGGATTCCTTACTTCAAAGGAGTAAAGTCAAAATGTTGTCTATTATTTCTTCTTTGGGGCCATTTATATTCTTTGTAATTTTGTAACATTCACTGTTGCTTGTTTTGTGGTTGTTGCCCTTTCCATTTACATGGTTGTCTTTATTGTATGTACTGTGTTTTTTTCTTGAACTTGATTGCAGTTCACTTTCCATGTTTACAACACACTAATATTTCATTATTAATATTCCATTTCTGAACCAGAATTTATTTAGCCATTCTCCTGTTACTGGTTCTTTGCTAACACAAAAAAGAATATTTATGGGTAGATAGGGTGTTTCTTTTTATCAATGACTTCCTGGGTTATATGCCTAGTCATACAATTTCTGGGTAAATGGGTATGGACTCTGAGATCAAGTCCTTCCTTTTCTTTGCATAAGAACCCCCTTACCCCACTCAATTACTGGTCTAGCTTTCAGCTCACACCTTTCAGCTGTCATCTAGGAAAACAACTCCTGAGGAAAAAGACCCAATTATCCCCACCAATTATCACATAAAAACAGGCAACCCACCTAGCTGAATCAACCATGTACTCCTTCAGTTTGCTCTGAAGAGAAAAAAAGGAACCAAGTCAAACCACTACTACCATCATCTTTCCTCAGACCCTGATAGAGACAGCCCAGGACCCAGAACTTAAGAACCTTGGCATTAGCAATGCTTCTAGCCTAGTGGCCCCTCAGCCATCATTCTGGAAAGCAGACTCTATTGAGATGCAGTCTGACTACTGCTCCTGTAGGTGCTACAGTTACAGCTACTGAAGAACCAGAAAAGAAAGTTTTTGCCACCAAAGACCCTGGCACTGTCAAATGGCTTAATATCAGAAACTGATAAGATTTGAACAGAAGAAATGATATTGATTTAAAACTGCTTTCCAAACTCTTAGTACTGATTCACAGCACCACCAATTATGCACTTAATGCCTATCTTCCTATATACTCCCTCCAACATTATTTCTGTTTTTTGCCATATTCACAAATTTGCTGGGTGTAAGGCAATGGTTGGCAACCTTTTTGGCCTTGAGAGCCATAAATGCCTTCGGAAGGAGGAGGATGGAGGTGGAAGGCACTGGAATATGGGGCGGGGGCTGAAGGGCCCCCTGGGGCACATCTTGGGGCTCTGTCCGGACTGGCCGGTCAGGAGGTGGAGCCAGATATGGCTTGAGAGCCATACTTTGCTGACCCCTGGTGTAAGGTGAAATCTTAAGAGTGTTTTGATTTGAATTTCTCTTATTAAGGATTTGAAGCACTTTTACAGGATTGTTAATAGTCTTAACTCTTGAGAACTGTTCTTATCTTTTGTTTCTTATCTATTGGGGAATATCTTTCTGGCACATATATTCCTATATGGATGGAATAAGCATTTAATTGTTTACTATGTGCCAATCTCCTTATCATCACATTTGATCTTCACAACAACTCTTTGAGGTGAAGCTACTATTATCAATCTGATTTTAGATTTGAGGAAATCAAGACAGAAGTTAAGTGACTTGCCAACCATACATAGCTAGTAATTGGCTGACATCACATCTGAACTCAGGCCTTTCGGACTTTAGGCCCATTGGTCTATCAGATAGATAGATAGATAGATAGATAGATAGATAGATAGATAGACAGACAGATAGACTCTATCCACTGAACTATTTAGTTGCATGTGTTTATATTTATTAGTTGTCTATGTATCTCAGATACCTAACTAGTATCAGAGAAGTTTTATAATTTTCCCCCATATGAGTTCTCTTCTTATCCTAAATAAATTGTGTATAGAAGTTTTTCTTGTATAGTTTCATTTGTAAAAGTTTCTTGTGAAGCTGTTTTTAATCTCTTGTAATTACCTTTATCCCTTTTTAGGTAAGGGAAATATATTCTGCTCATAGCAGCATATGATTTTTAGAAATTGTACCTTTAATATTCATTTCATGTATCTATTTGAATTTATTGTAGAATATGCTTAAGAAGTTTGCCTAAACTTCATCTGTCAGACTACTTGGTATAGCATTAAAACTATAAATTAACTTTAGTCATACTGTCGTTTTTATTACTTTGGCATGACCTAGCCATGAGCACTGAATATTCCTCCAGTTCTTTATTTTTTTAAGGAATATTTTGTATTAAATTATATATAAATATTTTGTGTACCTTATAGATTAATCCCTTAATACTTTTATATTTTATAGTTATTTTGAAGAGTATTTCCTTTTCTATTATGGGCTCTTAGACCTTATTATTTTGTAAAAATTCTGTTAATTTCTTTTTTGGGGGATGTACTTTAAATTCAGACTATCTTCCTTGAATGTCAGATATGGAGTATTCTACTGCTGAAAAAGATTCTGGAAAAAGAAACAGACAACCTATAAAAATGATAAGATGAAGATAATGGTAGAGAAGAATTTTGATAAAGGCCATGGGGCTAAAATGGGAAGCCAGAAAGTATTACACACACACACACACATATATATTTTTTTTAATCAAAGGATGTCTATATGTAGAAAAAGAAATTGGACTTGAGAGTAAGGACATAAAAAGATTCTGAAGAGCCTGCAGGAAATAGAAGTAGGACAATGCTGGTGTGTCATGTGCAATGTATTATATAAGAAACTGCTGGTTAAAGGCAATACAATGTTCATAGGTAAGAAAGACAGCACTTAGCAAAGAGAAGGCTTTAGGGAGGTCACATAGTAACACTTGGTTTTAGAAGGGTACTCCAGCAAATGACTTAGAGCCAGTTAGAATGAGTTCAAGTACCACATTCCCATATAAATCTTTCCTAGTCTTCCAAGACTGTGTGTGTGTGTGTGTGTGTGTGTGTGCACTTGCACACACTTCATCTCTGTATCTTCAATGCCTCCTACATAATAAATTTTGTGGAAAGGAATTATTAAAGATAAATGGGGGGGGGGGGGACACACGAGGTTATGAAGCCTTAGTTTTTTGGTCCAGACCTGTAATTTCATTTCAGTTGGGAGCTTCAGGTATGGAATTTCTTTATGAAAGCAGATCCAAGGCACCTCTGCCTTAAAAGAGTTGCTTGGGCCAACTCAACCTGGAGGTTAAGTGACCTCTGGCTTGGGTCTCACAGCCAGTATGTATCAGAGATACTACTAGGACATATCTTCCTGACTTTAGGAAAGCTCCCTATCTACTTATACCAGTGATGGGCAAACTTTTTAAAGAGGGGGAAAAAGGAAAGGAAATGCTCATCTATCAGTCTGTTTCTAAGGCAACTCTTTTGAAGTTTCATTGTACTGTATCCTACTCATTGTATTTGTCAGATTAGGAATAATGTTGCTCATTGGACAGAACACTTCAGGGGGCTGCATCTGGCCTGCAGGCCATAGTTTCACTGTACTATGCCAAACTGCTTTTCATGATGCCTTTATGAAGCCTTAATAAAAAGGGAAAAGGGAATTGTTATTTGAAGATTAATTCTCTCTGTGACAAAAAAAAAATGCTAAAGACTATAACTAGCCTTTAATAGTTCTGGGAAAAATTTAGCAAAAGAACAAAACATGTTATAGAAAAAAGGTGAGAGAAATAAAACAGGTAAGGGGGAATGAATAAAAATTTGAGTACTGAATTTTAAAGGAATTGATATATGAAATTAAATACAAAGCATGTTCCGGGTAGGTAGGAGCACAGTATATAAGAGTGCCAGGCCTGGAGTTGGAAGAATCTGGGTTCAAATTTGGCCTTAGACACTTCCAAGCTATGTGACCCTGGGTAAGACACTTAAACCTAATTGCCCAGCCCTTACCACTCTTCTCTTTTTTAACTGATATTAATACAGAAGCTAAGAGTTTAAAAATAACTGTATTGGTTTTGTTTGGCAGTTGGGGGCTAATTGTAAATACATATATAGTAAAATAGAAATAGTTTTTATAATTTAAAAATTCCATTAAAACTATGAAGCTTGAGAGAATGAACCTGAGAGTTAATCCTGAAATGATAGAAATAATAAATAATAGTTTATCTATTTCTCCATTATCTCTTTAATCTCAACAACAATATCACATCAAAGATAGCATGGATGAAAAGCAGTATAGTAGGAAAAAGAACTAACTGACCTTTAACCCAAAAGACCCGATTTGTGATCCAAGTGTGCCTCAAAAAATCCTCACTTGATCCGGTCATCCCCAACAGTTATAACTTTATTTCTTTTCTCATATTTGTAGCTAAACTCTTTGAGAAGACTACCTACAAATGATGCCTCCAATTCCTTCATTCTTACTCTCTTAACTTTCTCCAGAATGGCTTCCAACCATATTCAATTGAAACTACTGGTTTCAAAATTAATTTGGTTGTTATTGTCCTGTCTAACTCTTCATGACCCTCTGAGTCAGAGCCTACCAATACTAGGGGTTTTTCTTAGCAAAGATAAAGGAATGGTTTGCCATTTTTCCTTCTCCAGAGGATAAAGACAATCAGAGGTTAAATGACTTGTTCAGGGTCATACAGCTATAGTAAGTGTATGTAAGAGGCTGGATTTGAACTCAGGTTTTCCTGACTCCAGGTTCAGTGCTCTATCCACTGAACCAATTAGCTGCCCCAAACCAATTAGCTGCTCAGTGACCTCTTTAATTATCAAATCTAATGGGCTTTTCTTAATCCTCATCTTTCTTGGTCTGTCTGCAGCCTTTGACATTATAGATAGATCACCTTTTCCTTGTTAAACTTTTCTCTCTAGGTTTTCATGGCACTGCTTTCTCCTAGTTCTCTTCCTACCTGTCAATTGCTCCTTCCCAGGATGGATCTTCATCCAGACCATTAACCATGAGTGTCTTTCAAGGCCCTCTTCTCCTCTCCTTCTACATTATTTTGCTTGGGAATCATAATGGATCCCATGGATTCAATGATCATTTCTATGCAGGTGATTTTCAGATCTATTTATCTGGCTCTAACCTTTCTTCTGACCTCCAAGTCTTATGTTTTTGGGACTTGTCAAAGTATATGTCTTCTAGACATCTAAAACTCAACTTGTCCTAAACAGAACTGATTCACTTTCTTCCAGATTATCCCTTTTTGAATTTTCCTGTTATTGTTAAGGTACCACTATTCACCCAAGTAACCCAGGCTCTAAACTACTATGTGTCATCCTTGACTTGCTTTCTCTTATCCCTCTCTAATTTATTGCCAAGTCCTGTTGAGTCTACATATATAACTTCTCACATTTCTCTTCTGCCACTGTCACCACCCTAGAAGAGTTCCTTATCATTTCATACCTGGACTACTGCAGGTCAGTCAATAAACATTTACTATATATCGGGCACAGTTCTAAGCATTAGGGATACAGAAAAAATAAGTCTCTAACTCTGAGGATCTGGAAGTTGTGTTAGTTAAAATCACCTGGGGTTCTATTTGGAAGGATTGAACCTCAATATAGTGTTTGACAAACTTCTGTGGACCTGTGGGGGTCCTTAAAACTACATTTCCCGTGGTCCAACGGGTTTCATGGGTTTCCTGTTTTGGATTACGTATTCAAGGCAAGGGACTGTTTTAAGTAGGGGGGAGTGACTTGGAACTTCCTTTTTTAGCTACCTGAGCTCCCGGAGAAAGGAGAGGTAAATGGCGGAGGGTGAGGTTGGAATAGGTTGCTTACAGGCGCGTGGTCAGTTTTATCTCTATCAGCATGGCTTTTATTAAAATACTATTCTCCCTTTTGATCTCGGCCCTCATCATTTTTAATCATAACAAAGTCTAAGGGGAGATAACTCACAATTTAATGGGAAGATACAACATATAAACAACTAAAAGATAAACATGCACTAATAAACCGAGAGAAGCCATTAGAATTAAAAATGTGTGGGAGCTTACTTTTTTTTGAAGTCTGTTACCGAGGTAATATTGGTTACAATATAAAGTATTACAAAAGTAGTTAAGTTATGGTTTTAGCTTCATTTTACAGATGATGAAACTGAAGATCAAAGAAATGGTTAGCCAGATCTCAACCTAATGTGAGAGAGCTTGAGGTGGATCTCTGGATTTGGGAACTGGTGCCCTTGACAACTCCAGTAACCACCTTAAAAATAAAAGAAAGATTTATTAATTTGAAAGTAATGTTAAATGGCCAGGAGACAGATGCAAGAGCAGACACTGCCTCCCTGAGAAGATGGGATCTGGGCTTTTTATATCCCTTTGATGACAGGAGTTACAGGATCAGAAGGTGGGGATAGGGTGAGTCAGGAATGAGGTGATTCTTTGGGTTGGGGAGTATAAACTTCTATCACAACAACAAACATTTATATTGTGCATACTATGTTCCAGTTCTATGCTAAACATTTTACAATTATCATCTAGTTTGGTCCCCAAAACAACCCTGGGAGGTGGGTGCTGTTATTATCCCCTTTTACAGATGAGGAAGCCGAGGCAGGCAGATGTTAGATGACTTGCCCAGAAGCACACAGCTCTGAAATGTCTGAGGCTGAGATTTGAATTTGTCTTCCTTACTCTAGGCCACACCTAATGTCCCCCTCCTCCACTCCAGAACGAAATCCCTTCTACCACTTCTGTGACAAGTGGGCTTACTGAATACAACTAAGCAGCTAAGTGGCCCTGTGGATAGAGTGACCTGGCTTGCAGTCTGGGAGACAACGAGTTCAAATTCTACCCTGAGACACAATGGACACTGTGTCCTCGTGTATATCACTTTACTGTACTAGGATTCAGTTCCCTCATCTGTAAAATGGGGGACTGGTCTCGATGACCTCTAAAACCCTCCCAGCTCAGAATTTAAGATACTATGACCAGAGATGGAGAATTTACTACACAGGAAAGCTGCTCATTAAATGTTTTTAAAAACTAGGTGTGTGGGCAGCTGGGTAGCTCAGTGGATTGAGAGCCAGGCCTAGAGAGATCCTAGGTTCAAATCTGGCCTCAGAGACTTCCCAGCCCTGTGACCCCGGGCAAGTCACTTAACTCCCATTGCCTAGCCCTTACCACTCTTCTGCCTTGGAGCCAATATGCAGTATTGATTCTAAGATGGAAGGTGTAAGGGTTTTTTATGAAAAAACAAAACAAAACAAAACAAAAAAACAAAATAAAACTAGGCGCCCGTAATGTGCACTGAACTGGGCCTTAGTGTGACCTAGGGCAAAGCATGCCCTTTCTGAGCCTTGACTTCCTCCTTTACAAAAGATGTGTTCACACAGACTACCTAGCAGACCAGTTCCAAGAGTTTGGCCAAGCTTAACGCCTGACCCTTGACATCCATTGCCCTCCACCCCATCCCAGCTCGCCCTCAGAGAGTCCAAGACAATACCTCACGTGCGTCCCTACGCGTAACATCTACGACCCACGCCTGACAGAGATTCCCAGTGTTCACGCCTGGGGGCTGCCATCTTGGATGATCACGTGAACCGCGGTAGCACACAGGCCACCCCACCCCCCAACTCGCGCCCTAGGCCCCGCCCCCTAGAAGCAGCCCCAGCACGAGGGGGCGGGAGGTCCGCCCACCGTGGTCAAAAGCCGCGCCCTCTCTTTGGATTCCAATTGGTCTCCCTAGCCTTGGACCGGCGGCAGAGAATCGTTCCCGCCCACTTTTCGTTGGCCAGGCAACCACTCCACTCTCTTCCCCCTCCCTTTTCCAGGATTAACCTTCCCCTCCTCCCTTCACCCCATCCTGCTTTCAGGCCTGGGTCCCTCTGGCTACAGGATCTCGGAGTAGAGTCTAGGTCCCAGGTCTCCCAAATGCCGAGGAAGGAGCCACATTGTGCCTCCGGCACCGTCCGCTGACAGCCTTGCCCTTCCTTCCATTCCCCCTCCCCCGCACCCTTCCCAAAAGGGAACTTGAGGTGGGGATTACAGACCCCAGCCCACTTGAGAAGCTGCCCCATCCCCTCACCCACCACATTCGCCGCGTTTGCTTCTCGCTCGGGTGGAGGTCCCCCGGGGCGTAGTCATGCACCGCCCTCCTCTCCAGTCACCCCAGCCGATACAGCCCTAGCCAAGTCCGCACCTTCTTCCATCTTCCAAGAGACCCAAACGCGAATTATATAATTGCTGCTCCTTCTGCACGAAAGCTCTGCCACCTCTCCTTGCTCCTCTCATACAAGACGGGTGTGGGCACCCAGAGCTTGGGCACAGTGTGTGTGTATGTGGTGGTAGTGGTGAAATAGCCCCCCCCCCAAGACTTCTCCCCCTTTCTGGCAAAGGCGATAGTGCGGGTAGGGCTGGGGGTGGGGGTAGAGGAAGGGTGGATGGTGAGGCCAAGCAGCTGAGCCCTTTCTTTGGGGGAAGAGAGAGCGAACTGATTGCATGGCTCGTGCTTCCAAGACTAACGCTACCGCATCTCCGACAACCCTGGGGAAGGTTGGGCTTTTTTTTTTTTTTTTTTCCTTCGGAAGAAGGGGGTCTTGTGTTTTTCCTCACCGGTCAGGCAGCTGCTTGGAAGAGACGAGATGGCATGATGTGAATGGCTCCAGTGTGAAGAAGGCTTCTCCGCCAACTCATACTGCATCAAGTGCCCATTGAGAAGCACTGTCACTTTAATGTCTCCATGCCAAAGCAGTGCTTGCCTTCTTTTTCGATCCCCTCCGTTAATACATGGGAGGATCAGAGTGGCATTAGGGAACAAGCTTGGGTGGCTTGGACAGCAGAGAAGGGGGGAAAAAAATGAAAGGGACTGCAACCTGGATGCTGTCTGATCTGAAGGGGCGAGATTGGAAACTTCTTGTCCAGTGAATAGAAACGGGCCTTTCAGTTCCAGGGAACATTTCAAACTCACCCACCTTTTCAGAACCAGAGGCAAAGAACTTTGCTTTTACATAAAAGAAAAGTTTTATTTTTTGTTTCCCTCCCCTCAAAAATTTTATCCTCTAGAACTGGGCATCTGTTAACATTAAATCTGGATGGCTTGGAAGTTGATTTTGTAGAGTAGTGAGACAGTTTAAATTTGGGTTGTGCCTTGAGTCATTAAACTTACACCAAATTTGCTGCCTGAAGAGGAATTCTAATGTTTTCTATACCAACAATAACGTTCTTAGTTTTGTTTTTATAGATTAAGAAATATTTTATAAGAATTGAAAGACACTCTTGTGAAACTCCAATCTTTTTTTTTTTTTAACTAAATTCTGTGGGAGGTGTTAAAAGTTTAATTGTGGAAAAAATATTCAACATTGTTTCATATCTTGGTGAAAATGAAGACTGAACTTGGATTTCAAGACTGAGCATCAGAAGTATTTTGCAACAGCCACCTGGCTCTTGGATTCAGCCCAGTTGGACAAAGTTGATACCTGTAAAGAAGTCCTTGAATCCAGTGGCTGCTGAAAGATCCAAGAATGCCAATCAAGAAGAAAGGTGGGCTATGAAGCTTCCTATCTAATATTCGTATCCCCTTTTGTTTGGTGCTGGTTCTTGTAATGTAAATTATGTTGCATTTGAGAGGGAAACTCTTACTTCAGTTGGGGCAGATATCTATTATGGAAATGCCTGGTTAGTGGCGCACTGTACAATGCTGTGTTACTAAAATGAAGTTGTGCTAAAATAGGTAGTTAGTTGTGATTTCATCTCTTAGGCAGTCTGCAGTCACCATTTGGGATAAGTAGATTCAATGCCAAAATTTCACTTTTTCTAGCCATGTTTTTAAAGAAGAAATTTTAAAAGGTAATACTTATGAATTTAATATTATTAAACAAAAGAGTTGTAAACTATAACAGTAATGTTGAATACCTGTATTGGTAATGAATAAAATGGTAGATTTACAGGACATCTCTTGGTTTTCTAAGCAAAATGGACAAATTTTACATTTGGGTTTACTCCAGTGTAAATTTTCAATTAGAAAATGTGACTGAGCACATCCTTGGCAAGTGGATGAAGTTTTAAGTGGACTCTTCAGTTCTATGCGTAAGGAAGTTCCTAAGTAGGGAGAATATTTCATCTTTCATTCTCTGAATTTTAGTCTGATCCTGAATACATACTGGATTGGGATAAGATTTGGCGTTCTATTTCACTGTGGAACCAGTCCTGGTAAACAGTAAACACCTAATAAATGTTTGTTGATTGACTGCCTGGGAGAGGTTTAGGGTAGATGTAGTGGATAGAGTGCTGGGGTCCAGAGTCAGCAAGATCTGAGTTCAAATATAGCTTCAGACATTTACTATCTATATGACTATGGGCAAGGCATTTAACCTCTGATCTTTCTCAGTTTCCTCATCTGTAAAATGAGGATAATAATAGCACCTACCTCCCAGGGTTATTGTGATGTTCAAATGAGAATATTTGTAAAGTGCATTGCTATGTAAATGCTAGCTATTATTATTATTTTGCTATGATTTGGTCTGTTATAAGGGTGTTTTCAAGGATACTGAACCAAACAATAAATGAACATCCAAGGGGTAAAAGAATAATTAATGCTGGCCAACTTGGAGTCAAATGTAGTAAGGTAGCAAGTCATTTGATTTGCTGTATTTTGACATCTCTAAAGTTATGATTGAATTCTGGGCCCAAATTGGATCTATGTCCAACTGAATTGCTTTGGAGGTTCAACCTGGCTTTGTATCCTGCCTTACTTGAAGGACTATGGGAGAACTAGATTAATTCTAGAACCTTTTAAAAAAATAGTCACATTAAGTGAGACTCAACCCTTTAGAAGTGAAAGGCAGTCGATCCTCCCAAGAGTCCCAGGTTTGACCCCCTTCTAACAAGGAATTTAAAAGGCTAGATGACCTGAGATCAGATTTATTAGGATGCTAGCCATATGGATTTAGGTAACCCATGGGAATCCCATACCCACTATAAACCTAACCCAAAGAATGACTCTGTCTGGAAATCAGACAGGCTTTGGTAATATAATTATTCCTTTAAGTTTTTGAGCCCTGTATTTAATTTTCTTCTTACTCTTGTGTCCTTTCCCCACCTATAATATTCATATTGATATATCCCTACCCTATAGGGGTTGGTGACTGTACAAAAAATAATAGATATTTTTCTTGTGTATTAATGAGGTTCCAGGGATGAGAGAGTGGAGGATTGGTGTAGGTAAAATGGTATAGGGACAACAGGTTAATTTTGAAAAAGAAATAATTTGATGTTTAAAAATTACTCAGGTTTTGAATTTGTCTAAAGTTATTTCCTTTTTAAGAATAGGCTTATAGTGGCTAACAAGCATATATGAAAGTTGTTTATACATCCTAAGGAAGTTTAGTACTTTAGTTTCTATTTTTCTTTAAACAAATGGATTGATTCTAACAGGAATCATTGTTTTTTGGGGGGATCAAAAGTTTGTATGGACATATTGTATCAAGTATGTATTTGATTAATTACTTAAGGCATAATGGATTATGTAATCCACATTCTGAAATGGCTTATTTGAAGATATATTTATTATGTTAATGTGTTTTTAAATGTGCCTGGTATTGATATCCTTTTCAATATTAAAGACTGCTATCAAAACACTTCATTGAATCATTGAATCATTGAATCTTGACTTTTGAAGGGTTCTTAAAGGTCATTAAACCTAATCTCATACTCAGAAAGGAACTCTCTAAAGTATCCTGGATACATATTCTATAGTTTGTGCTTAAATACTCCTATAACCCATTCCTTCTTGGACAAATCTTATTGTTAGATATTTCATCCCTTATGCTGAACCTTTATCTCTTACCTTGTAAATACTACCCAGTGATTCCAGTTCAGCCTTCTTGGAGTTGTCATGTATTTGAAGATGTTATCACAAGTGAGATAGGTTTATATATGCATATATACATTACAAATCTCTCTCTATATACATATATATAAACCTGTCTCACTTGTGATAACATCTTCAAATACATGAAGGCCTATCATTTCTTCTAATTCTTCTGTACCAGACTAAACATAACCAGGTCTTTTAGATGTATATTATATATACATTAGATTTTTTTTTTAAACCCTTACCTTCTGTCTTGGAGTCAATACTGTCAAGGCAGAAGAGGGTAAGGGCTAGGCAATGGGGGTTATATGTCTGAGGCCAGATTTGAACCTAGGACCTCCCATCTCTAGGCCTGGCTCTCAATCCACTGAGCCACCCAGCTGCCCCCATACATTAGATTTTTTAAAAATTGTGTTAAATGACTTCACACAGTGAACTTTATTCCTATTATATACATATGTGTATGAATCAACATATATGTATATATGTATATATTTTAATTTATAACCAGAATTAATTAATTTTGAAGGGAGTACTGTTCTGGCTTCTTGATCCTTTATGTCCCCTTTCTTTTTTGATCATAAGGATAAACAAGATGAACGGCTGGAATTACTGTAATTCTAAAGAATAAAACATCATTAACATTCCTTGAATTGAATAGCTATTTATTTCATTTGTTTATATTTTCATTAAAATGTAAATTAATCATATGAAATATATTTTGGTGTTTTTTGTTTTCAAATTAGATTCAAAGTGGAAAGGAACTCTTTGACAGCATTATAGGTTTTTAATAGCTCTAGAGTCACTTTTGGATAATATACTATTTTTGATGTTCCTGAATTTGCTGAACCTCATCTACCTTATCCCTTTTCTGGTAAATTGTTCTTTCAGAGCCCCAATGCAACTTTTCCACTTCAAGTTTTGTCATATATTTGCTTAAGCACCAAAGAAAATGTTTGTTTTGTTACAGGTTATCCCTTTTCCATTAGAATAGATTTTTAAAAACATCATATTTCTACTTTTTGTCAAGAACCCAATTCACTACTAGTTGTGCCCATATGAAAACACTCAACTATTAGGATTTATGGATTCTTATTGGTAACTGGAACCACTATATGTCATATTTTTCTGGTCTGAAAATAGGTTGCAGTGTCCCAAGATTGAATATAAACTTACAACTTTAATAGAATTTTGAGCATGAAGGACCATTAGAGATCATCTAGCTACTAAATACATTTTTAGATGAAGCTCAAGGTCTAGAGAGGTTGATTGGATTGCTTAGCATCATCTATAGATTAATATATATTAATATATATATTAAGGGGAAGACTCAGAATTTGAACGCAAGACTTTGAACCTTAACTTTCTTTACTACGAAAATAGCAGCCTTTTTATTTTTAAAAATTATTCTATTCTGTTCATTTCAGATCAGTTGAAAGCAAGAAATGAAAATTAATGATAGTTCTATATCTTTTCCTATATACTCATAAGTCTTTAGGATGAGATATATCCTTCCTAAAAATTGTTCTGGACAATGCTGTTTCATTTTTGACTGCTCTTTATTCTCTTCATTTTCATTGACTATGTGACAAGATATAATAATTTCTTTTTTTTCTTTTTTTTTTTTTAACCCTGACCTTCTGCCTTCGGATCAATACTTTGTATTGGTTCCAAGGCAGAAGAATGGTAAGGGCTAGGCAATGGGGGTTAAAGTGACTTGCCCAGGGTCACCCAGCTAAGAACTGTTTGAAGCTAGATTTGAACCTAGGACCTCCCGGCTCTAAGCCTGGCTCTCAACTCATTGAGCTACCCAGCTGCCCCTAATAACTTCAATAGTCTAAGGTAAATGCACATTTCACTTCTGTACACTTTCTCCACAGTTTTATTCTTTGTCCTCTGAGGTTCTTTTAAACTTATATTTGCTTCTGGGGGAAATTAACTTGTTCTTCATTTATACAGACACTATCTTATTTCCTTTGAATTCTCCTTTGAGCACTCAAAGTTATTCTTATTGATGAAATGTGATATGTGAAAGCTTGCTTTGACCATGAATGTTAAAAGCTATTGCATATACAATTGGTCTCTTGGAGTTGTGTGCTCTTAAAATAAGCACAGCATTCTCTATAGATCATCATGGTTTCTCAAGACATGATGTGGATATGAATTTCACATATGCTCTTAAAATGAAAACAGTTGATAGTTAATGAGTTTATAACCTCTTGGTGACAGCTGCATTTCATACCCTCATACTTTACAAATATGGTATTACTTGCTCTGTTCTCACCCTAAGTATTACCATTCTTACACAATTATTTTGTATTACATTGTAAATTCCTTTAGAGCAAAGAGAATATAGTTTTTTATCTTTATTTTTCAAGTGCCTAGTACATTGCATTAAACACAGTAGGACCCCCATACATATTCTTTTGATATACTGAATTGATAGGTTTTGTGAGAATATAAATAATTCTGCTATTTATTTAGTATAGAAAAGATAATTGATTGAACTCCATTTTTCATCTCTGCTGAATGTAGGCGGTGACCTCTTTCACTAGCCTCATTCATTCCCTCAGCTAACACTTTTTTAAACCCCAACTATGTGTTATATGAAAAACAGCATGGCAGATGGAGACCCGATCTTAGAATAAGGAAGACTTGGGTTCAAACCATAGCTCTGACATATCCTGCTGAGCAACTCATTTAACTTTTTTACCCAGACAGCTCTCTAAGAATAGAAATTGCAAGGCAGTTGATGATATCTATTGAAAGATGGCATTTCCTCACCATTAAAATCACAAGGCCAGTCCAAAAAATAAAAAGAAGGAAGGTACTGTGCTTAGTACTGAGGAAGATTAAAAATTGAATAAAACCTGATCCCAACTCTTAACAAACTTAACATTTGTTATAGTAGGGAAGAAAAAAAAAACACATATTCAAATATATAAGTTGCAAGTTAGAGTGAGATAAGCACATTAGGGAACTGGTAATCCAATCCAACAAGTTTTTCTTAAGCATCTACTATGTGTAAAGCACCATGTCAGATGAAAGAGATACAAAGACAAAGGATAAAACAGCATAGAAATAGACTCACAAAGAGTATAAAATAATTGAAAAATACTATGAGAGTTTATAAGAGGACATCATTTTCAACAGGGAAATCTAGAAGTTTCATAGAACAGATAGTATTTGAAGCAGAGTTTGAAGAATGGGTAGAATTTCAAAAAACAAATATGGGGTGGAAAAGGATTTCAAATGTATAGAGAGGCGTAAGCAAACATGGGAAGAATTAAGAGTTTTTGTTGGATCCTTTAGCAGATAAGTTTCATTTAAGTATATGGTATACAATATAGAACAGTAGGAGATTAAGGTAGAATGAAGCTAATTGTAAATGTCATGGTTAAAGTTTAAACTTTCTTTGGTAGATGGTGGTTGAAGCAAGAGGATAAATGAATTCCAACCTTAGCATACACAATTAATTTCACAATTAAATGTTGAAATGAGCAGAAATATGGTACATGATTACTGCTTGGGGTGGATAAGACAATAATAATGACAGTATATACCTTACATTTCTCTTTTTTTTTCTTCAGTCTTTTGATTTTATTTTGTGCTTTCTTCTTGTTTCATGGGGTCATTGCTTTCTATTTTTTCCATTCTAATTTTCAGGAAACATGGTTATTTGTAAAATATGTTCTGCTTTAAGCAATTAATTCTCCTTCCCATTTTTTGTATTTGCTGTCTCCTAATTAATTAATTAAAAACCCTTGCCTTCCATCTTAGAATCAATATTGTGTATTGGTTCCAAGGCAGAAGTGTGGTAAAGACTAGGTAATGGAGGTTAAGTGACTTGCACAGGGATACTCAGCTAGAAAGTGTCTGAGGTCAGAAATGAATCCAAGACCTCCTGTCTCCAGGCTTCATTTAATCTAACAATGCATTTTATTTCTCTTGTTTCCTCCCCCCCCCCCCCCAGTTACTCTCTTGTAGTTCTTATGACCAGGTCATCCTTTTCTCTCTAACTTGTACTTGTAGAGCTATTTTCTTTTGGGTTAAGCTCTTAGGTTTCTCTCATTTTATAATATTGCATAATCGTTTTCAGTATTTTCTCTTGTTAGTATCTCCAGCCTCAGGTTCTAGATTGGAGCTTTGTGTTTGGATCAGATTCTGCTCCCTCTCATATTCTTGGATTGTGTAGGTAGGTCCTGCTTGACTGTATTTAGACATTGATCTTGGGTTCCTTTCTTTCCTTCTTGCATGACCTTGAACCCAGAATTGACTCTATTCCCTGCCCCATGACTCTGACAAGCCCCAAACAAATGCTGCTGATGGAGATGACAGCAGGTCTCTTATAAGAATAGGAGGAACTTGTAGGTGCTGCCTTTTCTCCTCCAGTGTCTCATGTTGTGGCTTTGATATGGGTTGCCTGGGGGTGGTCTGGCTAGATCTCTTAACTTTGTGACCAGGTTATTTGCATACTATGCCTTCTGTTTACCTTGACTTGTTCCAGCTCAAGGTTCTTATATTTCTGTCAGTCTTCTTGTGCAGTCCTGGATGGGATGGAGGAGTTTATAGCTATTTTTCTCTTTTTGTTGTTCTTTCTGGTGCATACTTAGAACTTTTATGGGGTGTCTTTAGGAAATCTGGGATCCTCTAGGTCTTAACTTGCCATCTTCTAAGCTGAAAAATCCAACTGATGACAGAGAGAAGCCTAAACTACTTAACTCTTATTTCACTTCTCTTTTTTCCCCCTTTCAAAGAGAAGTAGTGAGAGACTGAGAAAAATTGGACAAAAATGGAATATAGGGAACCCTTTCATGGTATAAGAATAGGTATTTCTGATTACTTGGTAGTTGCTAACTAGAAATGCCATTCCTGCCACACTATCTATGAAGTATAAAGTTATAGAGGACCTGACTGCTCTGATCTTAGATCCTAGGTCCTGGTAGACTCTAAGTCCCTTGAAAGCATGGCCTATTTTACTTTTGTCTGTATATCATCATGCCTAAGAAAATGTCTGACTTAGTAGCACTTAATTAATGTATTGATTGCTGTTGATTGAAAACTTGGGGATCAAAGGTCAAGTCATTTATCCTAAGGCAGTGATGGTGAACCTATGGTACAGGTGCCAAAGATGGCATGCAGAACACTCTCTATGGGCATGTGTGCCATCCCCTCCCCCTGTTCATTACTAGAAAGTCAGAGGGACTCAGGCAGAACTGCTCCCCTCCCCCTCTCCACAGTGCCTGATGACATTTTTTCACATTTCCTACCCCTCTGCCCAGCAGCCAAATGGGAGTACACAGTGGGGAAGGTGGGTGGCTCACAGGTGGCAGAGCTAGAGGGGGGGGCAGAAGGCTGGAGCCCCCTCCCCTTTCCCTCTCTATACTCACTGAGGATATTCCTCACTTCACCCACCCCTCCACCAATTGGAGTATTTTCTCCCTCCCCTGTGTAGGGCAAGGGGGGGATGGGGCATGCCTGGCACTCTGTTGGGGGATGGGTCCTGGCATGAGGTTTCTAAAAGGTTCCCCATCACTGTCCTAAGGGATAAATGTAAAGTCTTTCATGTGGGTTCAGAGAATTGACCTCAAAGTATAAATTGGAGGAGACCCTGATATACAAGTTATTCTAAAAAGGCTACCTCAGTTACTAGCTGTCTGACTCAAATCACAGTCTCAAAGTCAGTTTCTTCATCTGTATAATGAGGGGATTGGACTTGATGGCCTCAAGGTTCCCTTTCAGTTCTAAATCTATGATCCTATGATTAGATTTTCTTAATTTGGCACAAGGATGGCAGAACTAAAAGTATTGGGCGGAAGTTACAGAGAGAAAGATTTTGGCTTAGTATAAGGATAAATTTCCTAACTAGAGTTATCCTAAAAATGAAAGGACCTCAAGGACTAGTGAACTCCACCTCATTGGATGTAGAGGCCGGATGAGCACTTGTCAGTCATTTTGTAAAGAGGATGACTGCTTAGGCATAGGTTCAACTTCTGAGGTCTATTGAAATTTCACATGGGGAGATGGGAAGATGAACTATTATTATCAGATTGTATATCTAATTATCAGGTGAAGATGAACTATAATCCAGAACCTATAGAGTATTTGCAAATGTATTTATTGAACCATTTATTGGCTTTGAACTTAAGAAAAAAATTAGGAAACAGGTTGTCAAAAGATTGAAATGGAATGGAATGTTGGAGAAAATACTCATTGAGAGATGAAAATTCTGGGGTACCCTACCTGATCTCCTGGAATGTATCCAATAAAAGAATCAGAGAGGTAGCTGAAGTGCTCAATCTCTATCCCCAGCCTATGGTGAGCAGCTGAAGTCAAATGAGAATTGCCAGCATGGGAGAAAGCATGCAAAGACAGATC
This sequence comes from Gracilinanus agilis, assembly GCF_016433145.1. Taxonomy (NCBI): domain Eukaryota; kingdom Metazoa; phylum Chordata; class Mammalia; order Didelphimorphia; family Didelphidae; genus Gracilinanus; species Gracilinanus agilis. The sequence goes on along the minus strand of NC_058132.1, from coordinate 110,842,277 downwards.
TAAACAGATCTTATTTCTGATGAGTTACCTCTGAAGGGCACACTCAGAGCTAGTGATTCTTCAGTTCCATCCTCACTTTTCCTCTTTTCAGGAAAGCAAGTGCCAATTTCTTAATTGTCTACTTATTTAGTGTTTACCTTTTACATTTACTTTGTCTTTAAGTATAGTTAAGTATTATATTCCTGGTCCATATATGTGTCACTGTGTATATATAGAAGAGAGAGACAATAGTGATGACTGCCAAAGTGAGAAGAGGAGGGAGATCTAGGTTTAAAACTGTTTTTTTTTTTTTTTTGGTATTTTGAAAGAGTACTTTTTTCTGAGTTTAGTCTCAGACTGAGAAAAAGAGAATTGTTGATTCATTTTTTGTTTTCTTTTTAAAAAACAACATTTTGTTATCTTTTTGTTCAATATTAAACAATAATAATTGATAATTACTGATATCTTCTGTTTTTATACTGCCTACATTTCCTGCTTTGTATTTCCCCCTCCTTGCCAGAGAGCCATGCCATATAACAAATACTTTTTTAAAAGAAAAAAAGGAAGAAGAGAAAAAAAATCAATACAGAGAAAAATAACTTGAAAATATATAGTCTTCCATATCTATGTATTTCATACTTTTGCAGAAGAGAAGGAAAAATGTCTTCTTTGAGGCTAAGCTTTTTCTTTATAATTTTATAACATTAAATTTTTTTTATTATTTTATGGTAGTGGTTATTAACATTTATGTTGTTGTAGTTGTGTATATTGTTTCATTGGCACTAGTTCATTTTGTATCAGTTCATGTGAATCTTTTGATATTTCTCTGTTTTGATCATATTAACTATTTCTTAAAGTACATTACAATATACAGCACAGTTTGTTTATCAATTCCCCAGTTGATGGGCATCTACTTTGCTTATAGGTCTTTGTTACCTCCACCCCCCAATAGATATTTTTGTGTATGTGGAAAAATGTTTTAATTAAATTAAAAAAATATCATACCAGCATAGAGAAAGAAATGATCTTTTAGGCAAATGACTCAGCAGTTTTTGTTTGGGAGAGGTTATAATGAACTGGCTGGTAGGTGCTTGATGACTTTCCTTTTCATTTTTTGGGAAGCCAATTTGAAAAGAAAACCATTCTGCCAGAGGGGAGAAGCTTTGGGAGTTTCTGGGTAGGAGTAGATCTACCCACACAAGAGTAGAGATAGGTAGAGTGACATCCTTTTGGCAGTCCAGCATAGCAAAGCAGCACCAGATTCCTGCCAGAAGAGAAAGACAAATATTTTTCTGATGTTTCTAAAAAAAGAAGCTAGAACCTTCCAATGATAGGTCTGTGAGCTTTTGTTTGATTCCTGGCAAAGTTCTAGAAAAAATTATTAAGCAGATAATTTGTGAACATTTATGGAGATGAGGGTCACCACAAGCCATTAAGGATTTATCAAGAATAAATTATAGTGGACTTTTTTCCCTTCTTTTTTGATAGGGCCTCTAGACTTGTAGATTAGGGAAATTTTGTGTACTAGCCAGATTTCAGCAGGGCATTAAATAGTGTCTTCTCATATCCATGTTGATGAGATGAAAAGGTTTGGTGGAATAATGATAGTGTATCCAAATTTGGTTGAATGATGGTAACCAAAGCGCTATGTTCCTACGAAGGGAGATTTTTTGAGGAAAGCTTTTAGGTTTTGCCCACACCCAGTTCTAGTCAATATTTTCTCAGGGACTTGGATAAAGGTGCAGATATTGGATTTAACAGATTTATAAGGGATACAAAGTTGATAGGGTTAGATAACATACTACATAGGCAAAATAGGACAGACAAGCATGGGAATGTTGGTCGTATGATACTTAATTAAATACTTTAAATAAAATTATTTTACAAACTTTCAAATTCCAATGTTCAAAACAAGTTCTATATAATAGATTTATAGTTTTGTATATATTCCCAATTTTCTGGACTCCATTGTATATGAAAGTATTCTTGTTTGTTGATGACTTTTTGTTTATAATAAAACACTGAGTATCTCTTCATAAGCTGGAAACAGGATGGATTTAATTAGGGTATATATAACGTCTTGTATTTTAGTTAACAAAATAATTTACAATAGTATAGAATTGGAGAGACGTCCATCATGTAAAAGACCTAGTGTTTTTAGTGAATTTCAAGTTTAATATGAGTCAATAGTGTGTCATAGCTGCCAAAAATGTTCATGTAATCTTAGTCTGCACTGATAATGTTCTTGACTGGGTTATATAGTGTGTATGGTAAGAATCCAGTTGTACTCTGCACTGGTCAGATCACGTTGGAAATACAGTGCTTAATTCTGGGGACCAAAATTTTAGGAAGGACAATTACAAATTAGATCATGTCCAGTGAAAGGCAACTCAACTCCAAATTATAGGATTGATTGATAGAGATGGTAATATTCATCTTGGAGAAGAGAACACAGTTGGGGATATGGAGGAAGTAATGATGAATTAGAATTGTTTTGCTTGGCCCAGAGGGAAGGAGTGAGACTAGTGATTGGAAATGACTGAAAGATAGTTTCTATTTTTAAAAAAATTTCTGAAAGTGTTCAAAGGGAGTCTAGGTTACTATTTGTACTGGTTATAATAGAAGGGCCTCCTGCTATAGTTTGGAATACCTAACTCTAAGATGCTATAATTCTGTGATTATTTTTTTGATAGGACTATTATTTCTGCTTTTGTACACCTACATATTGGTTGCTTTATTTATGTCCATTTGTGGAGCAATGAGTAGTATAGTCTTAGAATATATAATTCTATGAAAATTTTTTTTTATTTTTAGGTTGAATCAGCCATAGAATCTTAAACAGCCTCTGTCCCTAAACTTTCTAGACTTTTAAATGCATCATTGGAAACTTTTATCTGACCATTTGTGCTCTTGGTGACTAAGGTACTCAAATACTCAAATATATCTGTGATCTCACTGATCAAGAATTTCCTCTAAAAATACACTTCTCAACACATCCATGCCTACCTGTCCTGTGAAGCCCTCATTCAAGTCTTTCTTAAAATTTGACACAGAGGGTCCACTTCCTTGCTTTTCCCTAACATTATTGGGTAACCAGTGAAGCATTCTGACCTTCTTTCTGTCCTCTCTTTTGGCAAAGATCAGCTGATCTTATCTTTCATATAATTCCTTGGGTGATACCTTTGCTCTTTGGAGTTCTTCTTGGTTGGGTTTTGAAACCTACTCACTTCTATCATTATTCCTCATTGTCTTTTGATGTTTATCTTTAGTCTTTTGGGAGTAGTGCTGTACCAGGTCTTTCAGTCATACAGCAATACAGGTAAAATATTTATTTTGAAATTATGTACCTTTGATATGATAGAGAAGTTTAGGTTCAGTAAAAAAAGCTTTTCAATTTCCCCAAAGTAATCTAGTTTGATCTCTTCCACTTTTTCAACTTTTTCCAACCTTTTCAAGAACATAATTTGTTATCCATCTCTACTTCCTCTCCCAGATATATATGCTTGTGGACATCTTCCATAGGATATCTATTCATAATCATGTCAAAATTTGAACAATAGACTATTTATTTCATCTTTCCTGTGTGGATGGACAGACCAAACATCTTTGAGTGTTTATAGATTTCTTCCATGAGGTTCTGAGGTTCTTGGAGTTTGATGTAATCAACACAATATTATCTGAAAATAGAAGCATCTAAAACAATGATGGCAAACCTTTTAGAGATTCCATACCACCCTGCAGACTACATGCAGTGCTCCGCCTCCCCCCCCCCCCCCCCGACAATGGATCCTGTATAGAAGAGGGTCACTTTTCAGGATGTTGTTGACCACCTTAGGACCAACTTAGACAGGTGGGAGAGATTCTTAGGCCAGCAAGTCCTGCCACCATTTGATTGGGGCGGGGAGGAGAGGCAGTTTAAACAGGGTCCTAGAATAAGATGAGCTTCCCTTTTTTAAAAAACAAAATTGTCCTTTGGGACAGTTAGTCCTGATCTGGATTCAGGTCAAGTCTGGACTTAAAAGAATTGCTTTACCAGTGATTCTGGTTTGGCTGTGGTCTGCCTGATCCAAAGTCTTCTAGGTGAGGGTGATGCTTCCAGGGGACCTCAGTGGAGTTTTGGAGTTTCCTTGCCTTGAATGAGGCAGCACAGATGCACTTGCTAACACTCTTTGATGGGGGAGAGGGTTGCTGTAGGCAGGTCTTGATGGCTCCCCTGGAAGGGGGGTGGTCGGGCTCCTCCTGGGGAGGTTCAGTTCTTGAAAGCAAAGGAGGAGGTCCAGGGAGGGGACAGAGGAGGCTCTGCAGGCTCAAAAGTTGGAGAGGGCCTGGGCATTCAGTGGGACCCTCCTCTGTTTCCTTTCTTCCTGCCGCCCAGGGTGGCTGCATGAGGCCCATGGTAGGGGCTTGGACTGCTCCTCATTAAAAGCCCAGGAGTGCATCTCCCTCTCAGCCTCAACCTCCTCTCCCAAGGGAGGAGGGTCATGGGAGCCCCTGGCCAGACAGGGAAGGGAGAAAGGTAGGGGAGTGGCCTGAGCACTCAGCTTAGAGGAAGGGAGTAAGTACAGAGGTGTAGAGGGGCAGGGAAGTGTGGTAGAGAGGGAGAAGGGATGGAGTCCCTCTGTCTTTCTAGTAACTAACTCTGCTGGGGATGGTCTCTAGGCATGCCATCTTGGGTATGTGAGCCATAGGTTCACCATCATGGATCTAGAGGATCTCATTATCCATAGGGAAGCCTTGCTTGGTCTGGATTTGGGGATAGAACTCCTATATTAATAGTGAATTCTTTGGGTGAACATTTTATCACAAGTTTTATGCCTCACTTGATGCTTATTATTTGAATGATTTGAATAATCAGAGTAGGATAGTGGTTATATCTTTCAAGGAAGCATGATCTTCCTATATGGATGATCCTTGTAAAAGAGCTTGCAAGGCAGAATTTTGTTCTAAAGTCTAATAACTAGTCTGTAGTCTATAGAACAAAAAAATCCAAGAAGCTGTAGCATGCTAGGGGGCCAAACTTTGCTCCATCATCTTGGCAGATGTGCTAAACCAGGTTGGGAGTAAGCAAAGGGCCACAAACCATTGGTGAGTTAGGAGGGGTGTCTACGCCAAGCATGTGATGACTTTCCCTGGTGAAATGGGCAGATAAGAAAAATTTGTTCCGATAGCCATGAAGGCAGATGAAGCAAGCATTATGGAGAGCTTACAGCTTGGTCAGATATTAAAGAGGCCGAGGTCATCCATGCAATTTGGACCATCACCAGTCCTCTAACTTTTGACTTACCACTGGACATATATGACTCTGGAAGAGTGAGAGTGAGACTGACAATTTTGTGCAATTCTGTCTCACTTAAATCCAATTCATGCACAAGTCAAAATATCACCCTGTGATATCATTAATCCTCTTGGAAAACAAAAGACAAACAAGTGTAATTACTACAGTTTCTTGTAATCAACAAATAATAAGCAAAATGAGGCTTATGCTTTTCATACCTTTTAGTCATACCTTTTGATATGGTAAAGATGTGGATCATTGTTGAAGAGTGCATGTAAAATACTGCTTGTTTCCTACTAATACCCTCAATGAGGGTGGCTTCAGCTTGTCCATAGATGCCCTCATAGAGATTTTGCATTGATGAGAGAGGAGACGTATACATTGGTAATTCAACTTCATGGGATGTTAATGACAAGTTAAAAAAATTTTTTTTCTAAGCCTTTGGTATCTGCCTCTCTTTGGGCTACCTTGTATATTAGTCTCTCAATGTCTTCACAATTATATCACTCCCAGCACAGATCTCTATAATTATAAATTATAAAATCAAACAATAAGATGAAACTATCAAAACATATCAAACCTCCCAAAATCAAAGCTACAGTTCAAGATGACTCAACTATAAACATATTAAGTAAAGGTGTATAGCTTTATTTACTCAAAGGTGATAAAATTACTTTCTTTTTACAGATAAAGTCTTCATCAGCAAATAAATCTTTATAAACATATAGAAAAACATTTCAACAGATAAATATTGCTTCAGATAGGATTTTTCCTATAGGTATATGTAGAAAAAATAAAGTAATTTATTTTGCTCTCTCCCATACACACTGTATAACAAAAAAAATAATCTTGCAGTTGTTTCAATTAATTATTCAGCATAGGACACCAAATTTTTGGAAGGGCACTGACAAGTTAGATCTAAAGAAGATGATGAGGGGAATGGAATCCATATAATATGATTCAGTCCATCTGCTTTTCTTATTTTTGTTCCCATTAGTGTCATTCCTACCTCCTCTGTAGGCACCCAGGGGCTGTGATTAGAATCCTAGTATGGTGGTTCCATTGTCTTTGATAGAAAAACTAGTTTGTTGAAATGATTTTTGTAAATAGTCTCCATTTTTCTTCTGTTTGTAGCCCTTTTTCCATATTTACCTTTGAATGTTCCTGGAATAATTTGCTTAGTTTAATAAATCTAGCTTTCTTTAAGCTACTTCTTTCTGCTTTATGAAAAAATTCTGTTTAAAATCATATTTTCCTTCTTCATAAGATTTTATAGATGAGTTTTTATTCTAATTCATCATTTACTCTGATAAGTCATCTTTGCCCATTTGGTAAGTAAATCTATTGGCAAGTAAGTTTATTGATTGAGGCACTTTCTGGGCTCTTTAAGATTTTTCATTGTAGTAACAGAACTTATATTTAACATCAATGCCCTTTCTGTTGTCTATTCCCCATTTTTGTTTTTCAATAGCATATCTAAATAATTCAGCATAGAATCTAAATAATTTTATTGTCATTCTTTTGTTTCCTATTTTTTATCTTATAAATTCTTATATTTTTTATATAAGAAGATAATTTTTTATCTTATAAATTCTTAGCTCTAACAAGATATTGTGAAATTTTTAACTATCTACTAAAATGTAGTGAATTTTATTCTTTGTTGTACTATTTAATGCTTATCATGCCCAGTGCCTACTAATTAATTTTTTAAACCCTTAACTTCTGTGTATTGGCTCCTAGGTGGAAGAGTGGTAAGGGTGGGAAATGGAGGTCAAGTGACTTGCCCAGGGTCACACAGCTGGGAAGTGTCTGAGGCCAGATTTGAACCTAGGACCTCCCGTCTCTAGGTCTGACTCTCAATCCACTGAGCTACCCAGCTGCCTCCTATTAATTCATTTTTTAAAAACCCATTACCTTCCATCTTAGAATCAATACTGTGTATTGGTTCCAAGGCAGAAGAATGGTAAGGGCTAGGCAATGGGGGTTATGTGACTTGCCCAGGGTCACACAGCTAGTACCTATTTCTATTGAAGCTGATTTTTTGAACATGATTCTTTTTTCACCCTCCCCTCTCCTATATAGTTACAAAGTCTTGCTGATTTCACCTCTGTAACATCTCACGTGTGCTTTCTTCTTTATATTCCTGTTGCCATAAACATAGTGTATACCCTTATTATTACCTGCTTATACTATTCTAATAGCTTCCTAACAATTCTTCCTTGATTTACTATCTTCCTTCTCTAATTCAATTTTTATACTGCTGCTAGACTAAGGTTTCTTACATATGGACCTCTACTCAAAAATGTTTATTGTGTCTTTATTGCCTATTGAATGCATTTCAAGCTTTTACTGACATTCAAAGCTCTTCATAATCTGTCAGCCTCCTATATTTTGTAGCCTAATTTCTATTTCTCAGTCAAACTGGCGTATTCTGTCCCCAAGCACACCCTGCACTTTCCTACTTCTCTGTCATGTAGGCTCATAGGATTTAAAGCTAGAAGAGATTTGAGAGATTATCTAGTTCAGCCCTATCATTATGCAGATTCAATTCAACTGACATGAATCAAGTGTCTACTCTGTGTGGGGCATTGAGTATACTAGGACAAAAGAATCCCAACTCTCAAGGAATTTGTATTCCACAGAGAGATGAAAATACTTGGCTCAAAGTAAATTGTATAAGCATATATAAAACATAAAAATATAAAAGGAAATTATATAAATATATCTATAGAATATACAAGAATATAAAAATAAAATAAACATGTATAAAATATTTAAATATATAAAAGTAAAGAATATAAACAAAAGGACTGAGATTTCAATCCAGTTCTTTTAATTGTATTCTGAATTCAAATCCAATAATTTTTCTACTTCCCCAGGCTGTCTCAAGGGTGTTTGCTTATGCTTCATTAATGCCAGGAATGTCTTCCTTTTTGCTTGATTTGCTAAATCAATTCCTGCTCATTCTTTAAGATCAATTCAAATGTCACCTCTTCCACGAAGTCTTCCCTGATGCTGCTTTTGGTAACCACCTTCGTTCTTGGACTTCATGTAACTCCTTCTTTTGTCTTTCTTTAGTTCACTTATGTAATATTGTATATTTTAGTTATCTATTTATTTCTACCCTTACTTCAGGAGAACAGAGACAGCATCTTATCCAGACCTTGTATTTCCCACCGTTTCTGCCACAGGTTAGGAACAGAGTTACTTATTAAATGTTTGAATAAATGAATACACATACAAGACTGCCTTCATTCATATACTGTTATATACTTATATATGTATATATGCATATACACAGTATAACACAAAACACACGCACACGTTTACATACAAAATGCGCACATACATAATATATACAAACATACATATACATGTGTATATATACATTTATGTCTTAAATTATGTATGTTATATATATGGCATCCTATATACATAAAAGGATAATCTTTAAATGACTTGTATGGTTTTTCTCTCAGGTTAGCTATACATATTATATACTTTTAAAATGTGGAGCTCTTAAATATTTTGATGTCAGGGAACACTGCCCCACTTCCCTGCCCTGGACCAGTCTGGTGAAGCTGATGGATCCCTTCTCAGAATCATATTTTTAAAAGCACAAAATAAAATGCATATTATTAGAAATAAACCAATCATTGAAATAGTTATCAAAATATTTTTTTAATCCCAAGAAGTTCATGAACCCCAAGGAAATCCTAGTCTAAATAAATAATTTCTGTTTTTTTCTATAACTTATGAAGTTACATTATAAAGTTTCCTTATTGCAAGTTCCTGCAATAAAATTGTAATTATGATTTAAAATACCATATAAACTAGTGGCATTAGTAACAGCATGCATTTCCATATAGGACTGAAATGTGTTCCAATATCTTCATGTTTCTAGAACCTCAGAGATGAAAAGAACTATTGAAGTCAAAGGTCTCTTTCAACTCTAAACCTGACTATCACCTATGATCTATTCTAATTCACCCACAAAATATGAAACCTTCTTTACAATATCCCTGACCTCTGACTTATGCTTGACAACCTCTAAGGCTAGGGAACTCATTATCTTTCAAGACAACATATTACATTTTTGAACAACTCTCATTGTTAGGAAATTCTTCCTCATTTTGTGCCAAAAATCTGTTTCCCTATAATTAGCACTCAGTCCCACTTTGCTCCCCTAGAATCATACAGAACATTAAATCTTAGTTCCACGTGATGATGCTTCAAATATATGAGTCTAATATTAGTCCATTTCCCTACAGCCTTTGATCTCTACATTTTGTCTATAGGCTAAACATTCCTGGGTCTTCAACTTATCCTCATATTATATGGATTCCATTCCCCTCATCATCTTCTTTAGATCTAACTTGTCAGTGTCCTTCCAAAAATTTGGTGTCCTATGCTGAATAATTAATTGAAACAACTGCAAGATTATTTTTTTTGTTATACAGTGTGTATGGGAGAGAGCAAAATAAATTACTTTATTTTTTCTACATATACCTATAGGAAAAATCCTATCTGAAGCAATAGTTATCTGTTGAAATGTTTTTCTATATGTTTATAAAGATTTATTTGCTGATGAAGACTTTATCTGTAAAAAGAAAGTAATTTTATCACCTTTGAGTAAATAAAGCTATACACCTTTACTTAATAAGAAATGTTTATAGTCGAGTCATCTTGAACTGTAGCTTTGATTTTGGGAGGTTTGATATGTTTTGATAGTTTCATCTTATTGTTTGATTTTATAATTTTTTTGAATGTTCCTGAAAAAATAAAATGTGTAGGTAATTAAATAAATATTAATGGGTTGGTGGTATAAGGTTAAAAGGTGTTTGATGATTTCTAGGTTCTTGATAGTCCTTGGGCCAGTAACTTAAAATCCTATAGATTTGGGAAAGGATTCAGGGAGAGACTGACAAGGTGACAATAACAGGGTTTATTATTTAACTGGGAAAGGGAAGGGAAGGGAATGAGATGATCTGACTGGGGTATAACTAGATTCCTCCCACCAGGGTCCAACAGATTTCTACTCTGACCTCTACCTAAATTTACCCAGCTACCTATACTCAATCCTATCCAGACTCCCCCCTTTGATAGTATTTAAGAGTAAGGGAAAGCTGGACAGTGCACAGGTTCCCTGAGTCAGTAGGGATATCTTACGACTGTTGTCCTTTAGACAGGGTCTGTCAGGAATCCAGTGGGGTCTCAGCAACATAAATCCAAAAGGAAGGGAAGTAAGGATCTGGCTACACTGTTCACCCATGTAGCTTACCAAACTCAATCTCTTCCTGGCCAGTGAAAGCTTGATAGATGTTCCACTCAGACAGGGTATCCAAAGAGATAGTCAGTACCTCCAGAGTAAATCCAGGGGCTAATTGACACCAGAGTCACTGACCCCAAAGTTCTGGAATTTTCTTTCTCTCTCTGCCTGTCACTTCCACTTTCCCTGATTTCCCTACAACACTTCTGACATATAATAACAAAAGTTTGTAAAGGAGTGTAGTGTCATGGGATGAGAATTAGAGTCCAGGTCAGAGGATCAGATCAGTTTTAGCTTTGCTAATGCTTCCTATAACTGTGTACAATGTTCTCATTCTGCTACTTTGCTTTGCATCAGTTCATATAAATCTTTCCAGGTTTTTCTGAGAGCATCCTACTTGTTATTTCTTATAGCACAATAGTATTCCATCACAGCCATATACTACAACTTGTTCAGCCATTCCCCAACTGATGGACAGCCCCTCAATTTCCAGTTCTTTGCTACCACAGAAAGAGGTACTATAAATAATATCTATTTCTAGTTGTTTTTGTGTATGCATGAATTAGAATGGCCTAATTAAAGTTTTAGCAAAATACATTTTATTTGCTCCAACTACTATGTAAATTCATTAAATTAATGATAAAATGCTAATCATATTTAGAAAAAAGATGAAGAAAATTAACATTTTTGTCAGTTTTAATAAACTTGTAACCTCTATCCTCTAAACCCAAATGTTAAAGCATTAATTTTTTTTCTTTCTAATTTTTGGGAGCACTGGATTTGAAGTCAGTGGACCTGGGCTTTATTACTTAGTCCCTATTTGGCCTTGGGCAAGTTACTCAACTTTCAAGTTGTTGATTCTGATTCCTCAGCTATAAAATGAGAGCATTGGACTAGATGTCTATTAAGGCCATTTTTAGCTGTAAACCATGACCCTACATTTTTATAGATTACAATGTTTTACAGATTAAGGATCAAATCAGCCTCATTCTCTAACATCAGTTTTAATAATTTTGAAAAGAAATAAGAGTCCCAGTCATCTCTTACTACTTGATAACAACAGAACTCTCTCCTTTTCACTCTTAGCACCAAACAGGCAGCAAATAAGAAGCTATTAATGGAAAAGCTGAGGTCCTAATGTGAGAACAATGATACAATTCTTGTCTTCCAAAGTAGGATTATTCTACCTTGGTTAGGTCTATTTCTAATTGTCTTACTGCCCTCAAAGATAATTTAAAATGTCTTGCTCCCCAAAAGATTTGTTCAGTTCCTATTAAACATAATTTTCCTTGATCATATTTTTATCTTTTTTTCCAGGTGACTTAGTTGTGCATCACACTACATTTTCCTTCTTTCTTTTTCTGCCATGGAAATTATTGTAAATAATTACTTGTATCACCTATTTTTTTTTGTTCAGCCATTATAATACAAAGGTTTCTCTCTCAGACATGCAGACATTCAAACACTATTTCTCAAATATGTTCTCAAAAAATTCTCAAATATGATTTCTTTCCTGGTTCCAATTTATTTATAACTTTATGGCAGAGTTCTTTCCAAACTGAATACAATAGAGTTGAACCTTAATTAACAGAAGCATAATTACATAAAATTCCAATTATATAACATTTCATTATATCCTCTGGATTGCCTATTGCACATGATACATTTTTTATTACTAAAATTTCAATTATATAAACTCTCTTCTTCTCCATATCTTCCTGTGCTAGCCTTCAGGTAATCTATATTTAGTTTCAGTATTATTGTGGCTTCAGGAGTCTCATAAAGGTAGAATTCCATTGGCGAATTTAAATGGTGAATTGGGGAGATCACATAGGTAAATGGTGAAGTGGTGAGGAGAGGGGCAGCGTGGATATTCCACTTTTACCTGCTTGTTTGAATATAACTGTAAAATTTTCCTGAATTACATGGAAAATTTTCTGAATTTTACACATTGCTCTGCTAGCCCAGGGTTTCTAAATTGTGTGGGAGTATAGTCATCTAGCCTTTTTTTGGTTTCCCACATCCCCAGAAGAACCAAATTTGACACTTCATTTTTATCCTCTAGCTGAAGATGTTGTTAAAGTGAATTATGAAATCTAGAAAAGAAAGAGTTAAAGGTATGAAGGAATTATGGCGCAGCTGAGAATTGCTATCAAAGGCATATTAAAAGAGTACATAGTTCTGGGGCCAGGAGAGAGCTCTCTCAGTTCTAGGTGCTGGTCTGACTGCAATCTGATTTTTATCAGGAGAGCCATGAATTTGTTTGGATTTTAATTTTTCTTTCAAAGGAAAAAATTTTGTTTAGAACAAAATATTCAGAGAATAATAAAATTAGTCCTAAACTTGTTTATTACATTTTATCTATCTTTAGAATTACAGAACCTAAAGCTGGAATGGGCTTTTATCTCTAGTTTCTGTTCACAGAATCAGAGCATCAAAGAATTTAGTGTTGAAAAGGGTCTTTGAAGTCATCTAATTTAATATTCTTAATTTTAGATTATGAAACTTAAGGCCTAAAGAAGTGAGGCCAGTGGTGGTGGAGTGGATAGAGCACTGAGTCTGGAGTCAGGAAGACTGAAGTCCAAATGTTGCCTCAGATAGTTATTAACTATGTGTTCCTGGCAAGTCCCTTAACCTTTGCCTGTGTCAGTTTCCTCATTTATAAAATGGGGATAATTTAAATGTTAGCTATTATAATTAAGTAAGCTAACTAAATTCATAGGAGCTACTGTTGTTTGGTGGAAAGAACACTGAATTTGGAGTCAGCAACACTGAGTTAAAATTCTCACTCTGCTTCTCATTATTTGTGTATCTTGTTCAAGTTACTTAAACTCTTTGGCCCTTATTTTCCTTATCTGTGAAATGAGGAGAGTAGACAGTATTTCTGAGCTCTAAATCCTACTGGTGCTAAACTATTGAGAGTAGAAGTTCTACCTTATTGATTGCTATATTTCCTTGCACCTACCACACTTTCTAATAGATTCCTAACAAAGACTTGTTGAATGAATAAATGAGTTGTGTAGAATTGTAGAATTCAAAGAGCCTCCATGGGCACAGATTCCTTGACATGCTGTTGAATGACTTCCTTTGGAGATTCCCAATACTTTTCAATTATCCTACATGGTTCTTTACTATGCCCAATCTTTCTTGTTGTCTTCTTTTTTTTCAAGACCTAATTCCATATTATTGATAGTTAGGCTAGAGTTATTGTTTAGCTTCACGTTATCTTTTTAGACCATGGCAGCTGTAAGGAGGAAAAAGGGGTTTTATGGGTTCAATATATTAAAAGGTGGTCGCCAGGGGAAATGTCCCCAATTAAGGAATAATCTCAAGTAAAAATTGACTTTTATGGGAGTTTATTTATTTACAATTAGGAAGGTTGAAGGTAGGGAGATTGAGAGAGAGAAACTCTGGCACAGACCAGAGGCTTGGACCAGGTAAGAATTTGGAGGCCCAGCAGAGGGGCACAGAGGTTAATTAAACAAGGCTTCTAGCCACAAGACCTCCCTCGGTAAGAGAGGCCTCCTTAAGGCTAGAGCCTCTAGAAACGCCAAGGGAAGAGAGAGAGAGAGTCAGCCTAACTTACCCACGTGACAATTCAAAGGGAAGCAGTCAGAGGTCCCACCAGAGTCTCAGCATTCCAACACTCCTCCATAAACCAGAAGAGGTCCTCACCAGATGCTGTCTTCCACCCAATTCCGCAGCTGACAGAGGATCCTCTCCTTTTAAAGGGGTCACTTATGTGTCACTTTCTGCTCCTCCCTCCTAATTCACGTGTCCAATCACAACAGACGCTTTCTCATAGAAAGCGTAGGGGGCGGTGCTTCAATTTTGATTGGTTACTCACTCTAGCACACGTGGGTTAGGACCTCCCAGAATTGGAAGGTGCTCTCACCTTTGTGTAGACTTAATTTAACTATCACACAGCCTAGGATCTCTTACTTCTTTGAACTTCTTACTTCTCTTTTAAGCATTATTACATCCTTTCCATTGTTATCTTGTATTGCTTTTTAAGTCTTGGGCTGTTAATTGTTCAGAGTTTGTATCTTGTATTCCCAACCAGATAATATGCTTTTTGAGGACAGGATTTAAGATGATGGAAACCTAGAATACTAAGGTGACTGCCTAAGGTCATATGTTAATAGCTGGGCTAAGACTGTCTGGGCTTTCCTGGCTCTGAGCTGAAGAATTCTTCCTCCTATACTAGTTATTCTCCTCTTGGCACTCCTTTGTTCTCTCTTTGACCTTGGATGGATCCCTTTTCCTCTTTGTACCTCAATTTCTTAAGCAGTCAAATGAGTGTACTAAATGAGGGTCAAAGCTGGTTATAGATTAAAATTCTATTCTCCTAGGCTTTTATAATCACACTCAGAGAAGCACTTCTTCATAAATTAAATTTAAGTAGAAGACTTTGGTCAGGTTTCAAAACAAACAAACATCTGGCAAGCTTTTATTTCCTTGGTTTACTTGATTTTGCTTCATTCCCAAAGAACAAGGCTTTCTTTTTAATTTAGTCAATTCATTGTTAATGACTTGTTGATTTTAAATGATGGAATCCTACTGAAAACCTCTACCAATAGTTTTATTATCATATGTATTTAAATAAAAACATTCCTTGTAAATGACAGATTTTCCTGGATCCTGTCCAGTGATCCTGTCTAATCCAGATGAGACCATTAGCATTCATTTTTTTGGGAGGTAATGGTTTACTGAGATTAGGACTTCATTATGTACTGAGGAGGGGCTTGAAATTAACAGATTGATACAAGAATGGAATCCATCATCTTGGTTTTAATAGCATGATAGCTTAGAGAGGTGGCATAGTGGATAGCGTCTGAAGTGAGGAAGATCTGAGTTCAAATCTTGCCTCAGATACTTACTAGCTGTGAGACATTGGGCAAGTCACTTACCCCTGTTTACCTCAGTTTCCTCATCTGTAAAATAAGCTAGAGAGGAAAATGGCAATTATCTCCAATATCTTTGTCAAGAAAATACCAAGTGGGATCACAAAGAACTGGATATGACTGAAACAACTGAACAACTTAGAATGATGCTAATTAGGGTGAGTGATATTAAAGGGAGAATATAATATAGGGACTAACTACTTATGTGCCATTCCTTGACTATCTCCACATCTCAAAAATCCAAACCATCTTTCAAGGATAACTCGAAGGTCATCATCTCCTATGTATCACTGAACCTCTCAAGGTTATCACTAAGGCTTGAATGGTGTGTGACTTGTACATTGAGATGTAAGGGTACATCTCAATGAAGAGGAGCAGATGAGGGAGACAGGGCATTGCAATAGCATTGTATGTTGGGAAAATACATATGGCAACCAAATCTGAGTGGTAAGCTATGGCAGGAGAAATAGTTGGTATAGAGTTGTAGAGTATAATACAAGTGGACCCAAAAGGAAGAATTGGATGAAATGTCCCTGATGGACTTCATACATTTGTCATTGAGAAATGAGACAGGATATAGTTGTGATAAAGGATGTTAGCTCCCTATATACTTCTTGGACATCTTTCTCTGATAAAAACAAAGCAGCTAATAAATATTTTACTTGTTTAGCTGTTAGTTATAGAAAATGGATTAAATGACAAGGACAAAGCTACCACCAAGAGTAACCAGTTGATATGGTGATAGTTACACAGAGAAGTAGTAACCATATACTTTCAGGAAGCACTTTCCTCAAAATAATTCTGTGATATAGGTAATACAAATATTATTAGTAACATTTTACAGATTCAGTTGAACAAGCATTCATTAAGTATCAAAACTATATGTTCTAAATGATGCTAGGTGCTGGGGATACAAAAAAGAAATGAAAATGAAACAGTTTATGCTCTAGCAAATATATGCCCTATTGGAGGAGTTACCTTATTGTCTACTCTTCCCATCACATAGTAAATATGTGATGTAGAATGCCCAGTTTACCTGACTCTAGGCTCAGCACATCCATCCTGAAAGATCCCTATAGATTATATATCCTATGATCCTATAAACTGAAACTCAAGGTAAGTGAGGAAAAGAGGGGCCAATGGGGCCAATGTTGTTTTTATTTTCAAAAAGGGGAGGAAGGTAGATTCTTCAAACTATAGGTTGATGAAATTGCCATTTCTTAGCAAAACACTGGAATGTTTTCTTAATATTATTGATATATTATACATAATATTAACAAAGTACTGAAAAGATGATGTGCACCTTAGAGGAAGGTAGGTGGTGCAGTGAATAGAACTCGACCTGGAGTCAGGAAGACCCAAGTTCAAATTTGGGCTTAGTCATTTAATTGTGTCACCCTGGTCAAACCATTTAACTTCTGCCTTAATTTCCTAAACTATAAAATGAAGAATAATATTAACTTCTTCCACCCAGGGTTATTATGAAGATCAAATGAGATAATATTTGTAAAATGTTTATCATAGAGTCTGGCACATAGTAAGTACTTAATAAATGTTTATTTCATACATATTTAGGGAAGAAGTGACGATTATGAATAGTCATGTAATTATTAAATTATACCTGATGGACTTAAACTGAATAAAAGAAATATAGAATCTTTCAATTGGAAGGGAGCTCAGGGGACATCTAGACCAAGCTTAACCTAAATCTTGGACTCTAGCCTATAATATCTCTAATAAGTAATTTTACACACTCATTTGAAGACCTTCAATGAAAAATTCCTTAGTATCTTTGTTCTCCTGCTTCCCCAGTCTCTATCCCTCCTCTGCCCACTTTGCAGACCAGTCCATTTTGGATCAAAAATTTTCCTTCTTTTGAGCTAAAATATGCCTCCCAGTAACCCACAGATGCTAATTCTACATTGTGAGCCCTAGCAGAATAACTCGAATTCTTATTTCCTCTGATGATCCCTTAAGTATTTGGACATTGCTTTCATGTCTCTCCAAGTCTATTTCTAGGCTAAAAATCTCTAGGTCCTTAAACCTATTCTTATATGATGTGTTCAAGGTCCCTTGCCATCTTGATGACTTTCCTTTGAAATTTTTTAGGTTGCATATATATGTATATATATCTTTATCTTTGCATGACTGAAGCTCAAATATTTGGCCACATAACGAGAAGACAGGACTGACTGCAAAAGACCCTGATGTTGGGAAAAATTGAAGACAAAAGGAGAAGGGGACAACAGAAGATTAGGTGGATAGATGCTGTCATGAGATAAAGGAGAAAACACACACACACATACACATACATATTTATTTAAAAAACTCTTAGCTTCTTTCTTGGAGTCAATATTGTTTATTGGTTCAAAGGCAGAAGAGCACTAAGGGCTAGGAAATGGAGGTTAAGTAACTTGCCCGGGGTCATACAGATAGGAGATGTCTGAGGCCAGATTTGAACCCAGAATCTTCTGTTTCTGGGCCTAGCTCTCAATCCACTGAGCCATCTAACTACTCCCCCCAATATATTTTTTATAATTGTGTCCAGAATTGTACACAAACTCCAAATATGAGGTGATGAGAATGGAATACCAAAGAACAATCATATCATCATCATTATCATCATCATCATCATCATCATCATCATGATGTCTGTCTGTCTGTCTGCCTGCCTCTGTCTCTCTTTCCTCTCTCCCCTCTCATCATTAATCTTTGGTTAATATAGCCTAATACCACCTAAGCTGTTTTGGTTACCACATCTTATTGAATACTCAAATCGAGCATGCAACTCATGACCTCACCAAGTTTTTTAAAAATTAATTTGAAAAAAGATACATCTTTCCTTCTCTTGCAATTGATCTTTTGAAACTGAAGTCAGTGTTTTACATTTATGATGAAACATAAATATTACATTTATAATGAAACAAATTTTGTTTCATTAGCTTTGATTCAGTATTCCAGTCTTTTGATAGTTTTTTTAGATCCTAATTCTGTCATTCAAAATATTTATGACATTAAACACACAGGTATTATACAAATATGGGAAGGCAGTATTTCCTTTGACTTCTGAAAAGGTCAGAGTAGGTTTATACTCTTGTGACAAACAGTTCTCGGGTTCACCTTTTTTGGATGGATATTGATATTCTGTAGCATTTCCACATATTGGTGACCAGGATGCATGGTGAAATGAAAGCTATGATATTCATGAATTAGATGAAGAAGCTTGGGAAGTTTTCTTTGAAGAAGAGAAGCCTTAGGGGATGTAAGATAATTGTCTTTCCTTATTTGAAGGACCATTCAACAAAGGTCCGTAAAAGTCAAAGTTATAGTTTTTCTAGTAGCAACGTATGGCTGTGAGAGTTAGACTATAAAGAAGGCTGAAATGAGTGGCAGAATCAATGCCTTTGAATTGTGGTGGTGGGGAAACTTTTGAGAGTCCCTTGGACAGCAAGGAGATTGTCAGTCAATACTTCAATTAATTCAGACTTTCCTCTGAAAGTCAAATACTGAAGCTGAAGCTTAAATATTTGATTACATAAAGAGAAGACAGGACTCACTGGGAAAGATCCTAATGTTGGGGAAAATTGAAGGCAAAAGGAGAAGGGGACAGCAGAGGATTAGAAGATAGATAGTTTTATGGAAAATAATGAACATGAACTTGGACAGACTTTGAGAGATAATGAAGAACAAAAGGGCCTTGGTCTGCTGTTGTCCACAGGGTCACAAAGAATCAGATATGACTGAACAACAACAGAAGAAACTTTAGAAGAGGGAAGTGATTTATTTTACTTGGTCATAGATGGTAGAACCAGGATCCATAGCTGGAAAATCAAGGAGATGAATTAGGGTTCAACATAAGGAAAACTTCCTAATACCAGAAATAAAATTAGTTGTGCAAAACTGGATAGGGTTGGCATTCAAGCAATGCATGCTGGTAGTGTATGTTGTACCAGATGACTACCCAAATCCTTTACAACTTCAACATAAATGCATGACTATTCCATAAAACCATCCCCAAACACCCTCTTTTAAATAACTTTCAAAAACTAAACAAATTAGGATTAATAATTTGCCCACCAACACACAGTTTATAATTGCCAGAAGCAGAATCATAATCCAAGACTTTTTCAGACTCAACATGAGACTGTGCATTTATAGACCATGCATTCATTGGGTATAAATAAAAAAATTTGATGAAGTTGATCCTCATTTCTAGTAGCATCTCTAAACCTAGGTGTTGCAATAACAAATTGAATATTACTTAAACAGGATGATAACTGTTTTTTTAACAACAGATTATATTGGGGAAGGGAAAAAGTAACAGTGAATGAAAAGTATCCAGTCTTCTTAAACTCACCAGAAAATCTGGCATTTATAAACTCAACCATATATGGAGTGCCTACCATGTGCATGTTTAATATTTCAGTGTATATATAACAAGTGTAATATACAGAGATTTAGAATACCAGATCTCTGCTCTATAGACTCACCCAAAATAGGAGATAAAAATGAGGGCAGAAAGCAGAGTAATATTACAAAATAGTGGTTGAGTTAATGAGTAGTAAAGAAATTCAAGATGGAATAATGGATAAAGAGGTGATCCAAAATCGGGAAGACTTGGATTCACATTTTGCCTCTGACACTTGCCTCTGACTGTATTACTTGTTCTGATGGTGCTACAAGATACTCTCTTAAAGCTTGAAGTTCAGGAATAGGTGCTGTCCTAAGGGAAGTTTCAACACTAGTTCTCTATGCCAGTGAAGTCACAAGTTTGTAAAAACTTAAAGTGATATGTAAATGTGGGATATTTCCAAATCATGTTTATTCAGAATAGATTTGTATTATCTACAGAGTATGCATATATATATGTATGTCATATATGTATGTATATACATACCTGCACACAAAGAATAATAAATTGAACATATGAATATAATGTATTAAGAGTGGGTATCCCAAAGGTCTTAGGGTATTTGTCTCTATTAAAGCTTAAAACTGCACTAAGACCTTTGACAGGAAGTATGTAGAAAATACAGTTGGTTTTTATCTTTATCTAAAGAAATGTGCAAAGAAAGATTTACTCCTGCCCTCTACCCCCAGATTTAATGGTCGCTTTTGCTTTTATTTAGTTCAGCCACTAAGTTGATCAGCTGACAGAATGTGGTGACCCTGTGGCAATGAGATTTGATATTTTTGAAGAATATTATATTGGTAGCAGGATTTAACAGCTTAGATAATTCCCATAGCCCTTTGTCAGGGAAGCCTCTTTCACAACTTTTTGCCAAATTAAATCTGGAACGAACAAATCTATATGTATGCTAGCTGAGTGTTAATTGCAAATGTGATGAGAATTTCCAGTAATTTTGAAGCAAAAAATAGGTTGCAGAATTTTTAGCAGCCCTTTCTACCTCTTGAATTAAACAATTAGCATATCTAGCAAGAAAAATGGACAGTCTGGTGAATGAGAATACTTAGGGCTCTTGGAATAGTGATTTTGGTTTTTAAAATAAATTTTTATTGATATATTTATTTTTTATAAATCTCCTGAAGTTCTCCTAGTATTTCTCCCTGAGGTCAGTACCATATAACAAAGAATATTTTTAAAAAAGAAAAATAAAAAGAGGAAGAAGAGGAAAAAATCAATCAATACATGGGCAAAATTTGAAAATATTTGCAGTGCTTCATGTATATGCAGTAGACCCCCTACTTTGCAAAGGAGTCATTAAAAAAACTTACACATATAATGTGTATATATGTACATATAAGATACATGTATGTATCTATGCATACATATATAATGTTCATATATAAGTATATACATTTTGGTTTTACCAACTATTAGAGTATATGACCCTGGGAAAATGATTCAGGTGAAGATCTACATTGTTAGGGAGAACTCCAAAACAAATTCAATGAACAAAAAAAAAATTCCACTGACGTGCAGTTATTAAAGAAAATAAACAAAGAAAATAAGAAGAAACAACAATGAAACAAAATCAAGATTGTATGTCAATGTTACTTAGTTGTCTTTCAGTCCTGTCCAACTCTTTGCAACCCCAGCTGGAGTTTCTTGGCAAAGATACTGAAGTGATTTGCCATTTCCTTCTCTAGCTAGTTTATATACAGATGAAGAAACTGAGGCAAACCAGGTAGAATGACTTGCCTAGAATCATACAGCTGGTAAATGTATGAGGCTCAGGTCTTCTTGCCTCCAGGTCTAGCACTCTATCTACTGCTCCACTAGCTGCCCTATTATGTCAATAGTCTCCTTTTTTTCCTGATTATTTACCCCAACACAAAAGATGCATAAACTTTAACATGAGAATCCACATCTTTATTTTATAATACTCTCTGACTTTTTAATGTATCTATCATAGATCTATGCTGTTTTAATGCTGTCACTAACTACATTGCTAAAGTCATAGAGTATAGAGGGGAATTTGGAGACCAGGTCCCTCAATTAAGTTAAAGTTAAGTGACAAGGACATATAACTAGTACCTGCCTGAGATGGAACGTGAATCCAGGTCTTCTTGACTCCAGGTGCATTTCTTGCTTCATTAACTCCCTGGTTGCATTTTAAAGTCAGCAGGCAGTGTTCCTTTGGTTCTTCTTTCCTCCTTTCGTATGCCTTCCATTTGTTCTTTAGATTCTTCATACTTATGGTACAATAATATTCTACTATATTTATATCTTATAATTTGTTCAGCTATTCCCCAAGTAATAAACTCCAATTTATTTCTACGTTGTTCTTTTTCTTATCACTAGGAATATTTTCATAATAATCTTTTTTTTTCCTGCTAATTCCTTCAGGATATAGACCTTGTTCAATAACTTGCTTGTTCAATGAGTTTCATTGTACAAGTTGTGACTTGTTCCTTTCTATTTCCTTTAAAACTAGCCCATATTTTAGAAGTCCTATTCTCATCTCCTTTGTTTTAAAGTGTTTAATCAGGAGACCCACTTAGGTTTTTGAATGGCAGAGCATATTATTTTGGAATGCATAGGAGCTTCTAGGCTTAGGGCCACTTCTAGGGTGATTTTTTTACTTTAAGTAAAAGCTGGTCTTTCCTTCTATATTAGGTGCCATCTGAACTACATGTGTCTGTACTATTGGAGACCAGAATTATGAGCTTCCGGTTGATTCAGGAGCAAATAAATCAATTTTGCAAAGTTTTCCTGAGAATTGTAGAGCTGTTGGTACAATGGAAGTTGTTGGAGCTACAGGCATAACTCAGAAAGTAGCTAAATTACAACCAAAAATGATAACTCTTGGACCCCTCTCTGAGGAGCACACATTTCTCTGTATGCCGGAATGTCCAATGAATCTTCTTGGCAGGGATTTTCTGTGTAAATTGTGAACAACTATCCAATGTACTGACTTATGGAACAGTTGGCCTTGGAAAGGAGGACAATCTTTTCATCCAAGACTGGAGTGAAGGAATGGATAGTGAGGAAAGAATAACTGAAAGGCATGAAATGAGGGAGAGGAAAAAGGGAGCTATTGGCAAATGTCCTTGGCAAATGAAAAGAGAAAAGCACCTGGGAGATTGTCTTGGTGAACATACACAGTTAGTGGCCATGAAATGGATGACAAACCAGCAACATTTAATGTTTTGGTAAATTCTTTGAGGAAATGGAAAAAAAAAACTCTACATGGTAGAGCTGAGGACAGATGAAGTTTGCCTTAATGATGGTGGCAGAGGAAGAATGTGAAAGTGAAAAGGAAGTGAGGCTCAATGAATTCCAGAAAATGGGTGGAGTAAGAAAGTGAGAGTTTAAAGATGATAGAAACGTTTAAAATTGTGAAACTGAAAATTGAGAGAACACAGTAGAAGAACCAGGTAGATCAGGAGTGGGGCAATACCTTATGTCCTTAGTAATGTATCTCATGTGCAAGTCTTTGTTAGAAGGACATTGCCCCTACTTAAGTCTATCATGTACTTTGGACTTTTCCTAATTTTGAATCTACTAAAATTTTGTTGCTCAAAGTTTAAATAACATGACTGAAAGAAAATTAGTGTCTAGATTTTCAACTTTGTTAGTCTTAAAACTTATGTTTAATGTAATGATCAACCATAATTTCAAAAGTCTGATAATGAAATATGCTACTTCTCCTTGTGATAGAGAGGTGATGGGCTCAAAGTATAATAATAATAATAATAATAATAATAATAATAACGATAGCTTTTTTGCAAAGGTTTTGCAAAGCACTGAATATATATGGCCAATGTAGAAATTTGTTTTGCTTGACTATGCATATTTGTAACAAACACTTTCTTTTTTTCTTTTCTTTGTTCATTCAGTGGAGGAGGGAGTAGAGAGAAAAAGGATAGGCCAAAACCAAATGAGAGACTGAAAGAAAGAAAGAAAAGAAGGAAGGAAAGAAGGAAGAAAGGGAAGAAAATTTCTGATATATTTTTTAGATGTCTAGAATAGACCAGACATAGAGATGAATGACTGTTTCTTCTTTTTTTTAATTTTTAAAATTTTTTAAAACATTTATTAATATTTATTTTTTAGAAAAGTTAACATGGTTACATAATTCATGCTCTTACTTTCCCCTTCACACCCCGCCCCCCCCCCCCAGTAGCTGCCCCCGCCATGGCTGATGTGCATTTCCACTGGTTTTAACATGTGTCATTGATCAAGACCTATTTCCAAATTGTTGATAGTTGCATTGGTGTGGTAGTTTCGAGTCTACATCCCCAATCATGTCCACCTCAACCCATGTGTTCAAGCAATTGTTTTTCTTCTGTTTCCACTCCTGCAGTTCTTCCTCTGAATGTGGGTAGTGTTCTTTTCCATAAGTCCCTCAGAATTGTTCTGGGTCATTGCATTGCTGCTAGTACATTCTATTACTGCCCATTACATTCTATTTTACCACAGTGTATCAGTTTCTGTGTACAAGGTTCTTCTGGTTCTGCTCCTTTTGCTCTGCATCAATTCCTGGAAGTCTTTCCAGTTCACATGGAATTCCTCCAGTTTATTATTCCTTTGAGCACAATAGTATTCCATCACCAGCATATACTACAATTTGTTCAGCCATTCCCCAATTGAAGGACATACCCTCCTTTTCCAGTTTTTTGCCACCACAAAAACCACAGCTATAAATATTTTCATACAAGTCTGTTTATCTATGATCTTTTTGGGGTAGAAACCCAACAATGATATGGCTGGATCAAAGGGCAGGCATTCTTTTAGAGCCCTTTGAGCATAGTTACAAATTGCCATCCAGAATGGTTGGATCAGTTCACAACTTCACCAGCATTGAATCAGTGTCTCAGTTTTGCCACATTCCCTCCAACATTCATAACTCTCCCCTTCTATCATTTTAGCCAATCTGCTAGGTGTGAGGTGGTACCTCAGAGTTGTTTTGATTTGCATTTCTCTAATTATTAGAGATTTAGAACACTTTCTCATGTGCTTATTGATACTTTTGATTTCTTTATCTGAAAATTGCCTATTCATGTCTCTTGCCCATTTATCAATTGGGGAATGGCTTGATTTTTTATACAACTGTTTTTATTCTTCAATAGCTTGTGGTCAGTTTTCATTATTTTGTGAAGGTTTGGATATGATTACTTGTTTGTTCTCCTCTGCTGTTTGCTCTGTTGTCTAGATTTTATCTGTGTAAAAGTTGTTGAGTGTTACAGATTTCTCCTTGATGATCTTTCTCTTTTGGGTTCTTGTCTCTGGCTTGCCATTGTTAGTCCTGTGCCCTCTCAGGTTTATCCTTACACTCAGGGTCTGTCTGAGCTCTTTAGGCTCCTGAGGTCACAGGTCTAGTTGTTCTCAGGGTCAAGCCTCCTGGTGGTCCCCTTGCTTGTTCCTCTGCCCGAGGCTCCTTTAACAGTCTCAGGGAGCTGCTTCCACAGTTGTGCACCCCTCTGCACTGGGTCCCCACTCAAGGTCCTCGCCTACTCTCAAGATCCGAGTCCTCGCCTGTGCTCCAGATTTGTGTCTGGGCTTGTGTCCACACCTGCACTCATGCCTGCGCTCAGGGTCTGTGTTCAAAGTCTGTGCTTTCTTTAGCCTCTTGGGGTCTTAAGTCTTGCTGCTCTCAGGAACAGGCCCTGGGGACCCCAGGTAGCTGCCAGGGCATTAATGCGTGCCCTAAACTTGCTCTAATTCTTGTGCGCTGGCTTTGGCACTATAGGTGGTGTGGGGTGGGGGAGGGTTGCTCAGCTCACGTTTTAGTGAGAGCTGTTTCACCCCTTTATATCATGGAAATGCCCCGATTCCATGTACTTCTAATGCTGCGCCCTGTTGTGGGGTCCCTTCACTCCTCTAGATTTGTTTTTATGTCTTCTTGAGGAGTCCTATATGTTTCAGTTAGGAGAGGTTAAGCAGCTGCTTTTTACTCTCCTACCATCTTAACCTGGAAGTCAAATGCCTGTTTCTTCTAAGGCTCTGAAGTTGGTGGGACTTCTGAGATTTAGTAGGGATGAATTAGGTGATTTGGATGTCCAACTTAACCAATATGGTGATCCCCTCAAAGGCTGTAAGGCTGATGAAACAGGAGCAAACTGGTCCAGGTTGGAAATGGAGGAGATCAAAGCTTCCAAGTAGATTGGCCTACAAATGGATGTTTCAAATCCAACTTGAACAAGAGGGAGATCCAGTTTCCCTTGACCTCAATTACATAGAAAAGTACAGAAAGGGGTCAAAAGGAAATTCAGACAAGGAGAAGAGCTTTGAAAATTGAAGTTTTTATTATTTACCTAAAAAGGAAGAATAAACTGCATGTAATAGAGATTTATAGTTTCATGTACAAGCTCCTTTTTTCTTTCTGCTTTATATACTGAAATACTCATTTTATTTAGTGTTTATTAAATCTAGAATTTTTTCAAAAGCATTTCAAAGGTATAGGTTTTTGTAGCAATTGAAAAGTTTGGGGTAATTGAAAACCTTTGTAGAGTTTTGTAAATACATCCCATTTCAGTTCTGCCAAAGGAAAACAAAATCTGATTTTATTAAAATAGTTGGCTAGGTACTTAGCAAGGAGAGTGCTTTGAGGAAACAGTGGAATTGTAAAGTAGTTATGTTCAACTTCTGTGAAACAGATGAATCATAGCTATAATGTGAAACACCTTTTCATAAGCCTTTTTAAAATCAAATTTCAAAGATATTAAAGTTTTTATAATTTCATTTTTTAAAAGAACTGTATGTTTTTTTGGAGTGCTCTGGTACAAAAAGGGAAAAGAATTTGATAATTATTAGACACTGAATACAATGAATTACATATAGCAGGGAAATGTGACCAATTACCTCATCATAACCTTTTGTGTCAAAACTAGAAAACAACTGTGGGGCTGTTCAATAGTGGTTTTGCATTTTTCTGGGACCATAATATAGATTTTTAAAAATCATATTTTTCCAGATACTGATCGAGCTTTAAGACTGTTGGAAGAATATTGCAAAAAATTAAGGAAACCGGAGGAACAGGCACTGAAGAAAGCTGTCAAAAAAGTGATGGGCATCTTTAAGAGTTCCTTATTTCAGGCTTTACTGGGTATGTATTATCAAAGAAGCTTGTGATATTTTCAGTGATCAAAATGGGCTTAAGTATTGAATGGAGGCAAAGGGTCTGTCATTATTCTGTCATTTTAGTTAATATGATGCTTAAAAAATCTCTAAGTTCATTCCTTTGAGACTCCCTTTCTTTAATGATGGTCACAAGCAGATGCTGTAAATGTCTTTGTCAGTGGCTGTGGCCAAAAAATTCATCACCTGGTAGTCAGCCTTCTGGAGATGAGTCTTTGAACTTATGAAGGTTTATTTTTGAATGACAGGCACGATTCACTTGAGACCTCGCCAGCTTGGTATGACCTACCAAAGCTCTTCCCTGCTTTCATAGCCTTTGAGAAAGGGGGTCATCCCCACACTACAAGAGACAGGAGGAGGTCTTTCACTGACTATTGAAGTTGCTTAACTCTCATAAATGTGAAACAGAGGTATTTTTAGACCTTAGATTAGAATGATTCAGCACATGGGACAATCTTTTTTAACTATATTTACTCTGTATAGATATGGCATCACTATTTCTGTTGGACAGTTATGTGGCTACTAATAATTTTACATTATATGTAACATAATATATAATCATATATACATTTATAAGACATTTATATATATACTTTACATTTATTTAAGTTATACTGCTTAAAATTTACTAATATGAAAGAAGGACAAAAGATTGTTGAGACAAATTAATGAGTACAAATGCTGAATGAATGATTTGAAAGAACTATTTGATTAAAGAAAAATTAATAGTTTGTCACTGTGCTCTTGGGGCCAAGTTCATTGGTGGAGAGAGGCACAGCTTACTTAATAGTAACCATTTTGCTGTTCTTTAATCCTCATTTCCAAAAGAACAACAGAAAAAAGATAAACAAACTTTTTTGCTGCCTTACCAGATGGTGATTCAGAATAGAGCAGTTTGCAGCCTCAGAGGGTTATTTGTAATTTCAAATATGTTGGAATTGAATTGTGTTGAGATTTAATTTTTCTCATAGCTTTAGACTCAAATGTATAGTGTCTGCTAGGGCTCAGCAGTATACTCTGAGTTTATCTAGTTTGATTGCAAAAATGTATCTTCAAGGACAGTACTTCTTGAAAGGAGGAATAGACATTCTTCCTTTGGGAATAGACAATGGTTTCTTTGATGGAGAGCAATTTTGTCGCTAGGATGATGAACCAAAATATATTGTGAAAACTAGTCTGTAAGTTGATGATGTGGGGGAAGTTTCGAGAGGATACCTTTGAGAAGGCAGAAAGCTAGGGATGTAATTACCAGAACATATCGCTTCTTACTTGCCATCCAAGTCTGTCTGTAACCACTGGGCATGCATAACTTTGACTGATAGTTTCAATCCTCCAAATAAGAAATAACAGTGTAAAAAATCACATTTTCAGATGCTAACCAAGCTTTAAGAGAAAAAACATAAAGATGAATAACTGTTCACAGTGGAGATTTCGGCATAAGGACCAAAATGAAAAAGGCCAGAGCAAAGAAACCATACCAGCATATATGTTGGACTCCTGCCTTTTTTCAGGCTCCATTCCTGCACTATGCTTAAAGTTCTTTACTAATCTCAGAACTAGTTGGCATAGTGGGTAAGATGCTTGACTTGGAATCAAGAAGACCTAAGATATATCAGCTCATACTCTTACTAGTCATGTGGCTCTGGGAAAGTCACTTAACATTTTCAGCCTCAGTTTTCTAATCTCTAAAGTGGGGACAATAATTGCATCTTCATAGGGTTGCTGTAAGTATCAAATGAAATAACAGGTAAAATGCTTGACAAACCTCAAAGAACTTTATAAATATATTTACTTATCATTATTTTTTCTGCTTGGTTGTTTTTACTTTTCTTTCTTCTTTGGGAAAAGTTTGTAATTCAGAATTTAGATGTTATTAAGTCTCAAAGCTCAAAACTTTTGATTTTCTTGCCTATCTACTCTGTATCAGCTTTGTTTCATTTAGCCTTATTTTATTTTATCATATTAGTTTTGCTATGTGCTAGGAAGAAAATGGATGGACCAAAGGCAAAATGAGGTTTTGGGGTACATTCAATTCAATCGAGTATTTAAAAATGCCCACTATATATGTTTCAGGTCCCTTACTACCAATTATAGTTACAAAGACAGAACTTAAGTAGGCTCCTGCACTTAAGGGGCTTACATTTTATTAAGCAGAAACCAACATATACATATCGAGGTCAATATTCACTATATAAGAAATAAATACAAAGTAATTTGAGGAGAACTAGCACCTGGATAAATGATGGGTGAGTTTAGCTGGAAGGTAGGGTTGTGCTCTTTCTCCTGATTGCTCCCATCACATATATTCCAAGTTTTTATGTTAATTGGTCATTTAACATATTTATTAATGCTTGTTATTCATTAAGCCCCTACTCTGTATCAGTCCTTGTTAAGGATTGGGGATGCAAAGAAAGGTGAAAGACTAGCCCCACTCTTTAGGCGCTCATAGTCAAATAGGGAGATATGGAGACTTTTCCAGGCATGGAATGTAGCCAGTAAAGATGCATAGAGTTCAGAGAAGTGTCTTGTGTGAGGAACAACAAGGAGACTTGTGTTACTATATCAAAGATTATGTGTATGTGTGTGTGTGTGTGTGTGTGTGTGTGTGTGTGTGTGTGTGAATATAATGTATAAGAAGATTATTAAGGTTGGGGGGAGCAGGAAATGAAGAGCTTTAAATGCCAAGTAGTGTATTTTATGTTTGATTCTGGTACCTCCCTTTCTGTTCATTATTTCCTTCTTATAAGACTCTATTTGTATGTTTTAGTTTGCATACTCTCTCTCCCATTAGATTGTAAGCTCCTAGGAGGCAGGGACTGTCTTTTGCCTCTTTTTGTACTCCAGCACTTGGCACAGTAACCAGCACATAGGAAGCACTTTATATTGATTGATTGCTTCTGGAGGCCATAGGGAGCCAGTGGATATTTTTAAGTCGTGGGGTAACCTGTTTTTGACTGTTGGCTCAAGCTCATAGAAACATATAGCTGGACCTCCTTCTGAACATGTGTGATGGTGGGATTGAGGAAAAGGTGTTTCCATAGAAGCTTGGAAGGTGAGTCTGGAGCCAGATCATCCAGGGCTTTAAATGCTGAATAGAGTTTGTAGTTGATCTTAGAGTTCATAGGGAGCTATTGAAGCTTCTTCAGTGAAGAAACGATATAATCAGATATAATCTTAGAATATCACAAGCATTTATGTGGAGTACAGATTGAAGAGATGAGAGATGAGAGACACATCAGGAGGTGATGGCAGTAGTCCAGAATAGTCGTGTTGTGTGTAGAGAGAAGGGAACAGATGTGAGATGGGGTAGAATTTGATGTATACAGAGCATAAAGGAGAGGAAAGGGTTGAGAATGACTGGGAAGTTGTGAACCAGAATGAATAGAAAGATGGTGGTGCCCTTAACAAAATTTGGGAAGTTAGGAAGTACATTCCTGATGCATAGTTGCTGCTTAATAAATGCTTCTTGTCTTAACTGGTTCAGCTAAATTTGAATAGATTCATCGTTAGAAAGTTGGATACTGGGTGATAATTTTTTTTTGGTCACAGCAACTTGTGAATTACTATCTATTAAGACATTAAAGGGTCTCAATCTGGAGGCATTATCTATAGTTATGAAATCCTCGATCTTTGATGTGGAATAAAGAAGTCATAATTCTTGAAACTATGCAAGATTTTGAAATTCAGAAAGCTGCTCCACTGAGTTAAACTAGATAAGAAAGAGTTTGTTTGGTTGTTTTGCATGTAGCTGCATTTTCATAAAATGCTGTTTTGTTGCTTGAAGGAATTAATGGGCCACAGATAACAATAATCATCTTAACCAGTATTAAATACAAACTAATCTCTTTGCAGTGTTTAAAAATTGAGGTAAATCCAGCTTCTAATAAATGACAATTCGGGAAAAAATTTTAAACCAAAAATTCCTTAATTTTAAGAATGAGATTATTCAACCCTTGATGCATGACACTGTGCATGAAGAATGTTGCATTTCTTAAAAGCACAAGGCTTATGTCGTTGAAACTGGATAAGTCCTCTAAGATCTTGGGGGACCAAAGATTGTATAAATGATTTGATTTAGGAGAGTATCTTTGGGCTTTTTGGATAATCCTCCTGTATTTTAGTAATATCCATACTGTAACAGCATTCAACAACTGTGCACTAATGCCAGAGCCCTATATCTCATCTGAGTGTGTTGAATCTCTAGGCTACTCTAGTTTGAACTTCTCTAATAAAATGAAAAGCCACTATAATCTGCAAAAAGCAGTTATGTAAGTAATCCTTATTTCCAGTTTTGAATGGATGGAGCTGTGCTGACTAGTTTTTAGAAGTCATCTTAGGGTAAACTGTAGAGCAGTACCATCTCACTAACCTATGAGAGTGACAACAGGCAATCAGATAGTTTCATATTGCATAGTATGTAGGTAACCAAACTTAGATCTCTAGTATTACTATTGACAGTTTAATCCTGCACTCTCTGAATTTCCCAGCAAGATGCAAATATCATATGTATCTTTAATGAGTTTATAACCTAATGAACAGGTAGATAGTAATCCATATGCTGGTAGACCATACGTTGGTCTGTGGATTCCCTTCTTAGACCCTCCCCTACTTTTCTTCTTCTCTGAGGAGCAAAATATACAATACATACTGGCTGCCAGGCTCAGATAGGAGTGTCATAGAAATAATATTATAAACCTTCAATTAAATTCTTAGTGGAAAGCAGCAGTAGCCCGGTAGTAAATCTAATAAAACAAAAAGAAAAAGCAATTTAAAACTCATGTGGAATACACTTCAATACTTCCATTTGAACATGGAACTATTAAAGACCTTTCTAAAAATAAGGACCTTGTATATTGGTTATGATTGTGTTTCCTTGATATAATGTAGACTTTTTGACTTTAAGATCTCTTTACACATTTATAAAATTATTGAGTATCCTCCAAAAGGGTTATATGGGTTATATCTAATAATATTAGTTATATTACAAATTGTACATATGATATAATATTCTATATGTTATGGTGTATACATGTATAGAATATAATATATGTAATATATATGCAATATTCTATAAGTTAGAAATTAAGACATTTTAGTATTATTATGAAAATAGTTTTGTCCTCACCACACTTGAAAACTGATGCTTTAGTAGTGATAACCTGAACAAGCTAAATAGACTTAAGAAATACAATCATACCTTTTTTTTGTACATTTTTTGTACTTTGCCTTATTGTGCTTCATATTATATATATACATATAATTTGTGAATATAATATGTATATATATATTTACAAATAGAAGGTTTGTGGCAACCATGTGTCAAGCACATTTACCAGCACCATTTTTTCCAACAGCATGTGCTCATGTTATGTCTCTATGTTACATTTTGGTAATTATCACAATATTTCAAACTTTTTTTCATTATTATTGCATCTGTTATGGTGATATGTGATAAGTGATCTTTGATGTCACTATTTTAGTTGTTTTGGAGCATCGTGAAACGAGGCCATATAAGATGTGTTAAGAACATTGAGGGACTCAGTAGATTTGATGTATTTGCTTGGAAGAGTAAAGCAAAAAGCCCCAAATGCTAGAGGAGCTTTAAGCCTTCCTTTAATATCAACAGGAAGTCAGGTGATATAACTAAACTTCCTTTGGAATTCCCTCAACCAGTCATAGTATGGTTCCTCAGGAAGACTAGCTTCCTGGTATCAATTGATGGTTAACTGATAATAACTATATCAGTGTTATTAGATTATTAATGACGATCAATAACGCATCTGACTACTAATATTGATGATGGTAATTAATCTCAGCCTCAGAGAATAAAGCTGGATCCCACTCTGTCCCTTCTAACTCCCTAAAACTCTTTTGAAATTATCTTGTTTCCAGGCCAACCAACAAAGGTCAGTAACTGATTTGAGTTTTATAAACAAAGATTTTACTTGAGGTAATCAAACAACGAGGTAAACTGAGAGAAGGGAAGAGGGTTTTAGGAATCCCTAAATGAAGTCTAATCTTGACTCAAAGTATATAATCTAACAGCTTCAGAATGTTGATAGCTGAGCTGAGCCAGCCAGGCCCACTGGCCTTATTTGGCCGGCTTTGGTGGACACTGCCTGCCTATAGGCAAATTATATTGCAGCTTGATAGAAGATATTTAGATGGATAAATCTTCTGTAGTAATTTGATGGATGCTGACAATTGACCCTAAAGTTCAGTAGTAATCCTGTGTCTTTCAGGTATGCTGGTTGATTCTTGACTTGATTAATAAATTGAGGAGAGAAAGGTTTGTCCCCACCACCCTGGATCCCACGGCTCCAGAATGAGTCCATGGGTTCAGTTTCTCTCTCCCTTATATAGGGCACAGCCCAACCGACAATTGGTCTCATGCCCTAGCATGGCATCAGGAATCTCCCAGGATTCCAAGTGTCCAACTGGAAATCCTGCCCAAAGACATGGCTTCTTGCAAATCCTTTCAAAACTTAACTTACAGATGGCAAGCTTAATTTATAAATGTTTTATGGGTTTTGACTGCTCTGACAGCCGGTTGTCCCATCTTTCTCCTCTCTCTCTCTCTCTCTCTCTCTCTCTCTCTCTCTCTCTCTCTCTCTCTCTCTCTCTCTCTCTCTCTCTCTCTCTCTCTTTCACTGTTTCTCTTACACACACACACACACACACGGCTTCCCTATTTCCTGACACTCAACAATACCGAAGAATATTACTTAAATTTAGTTGTTAAAGCAGGGGCAGGGTTTGAGAGGACTGACTCCAGTTTTGAAAGAATTTCTATTATGGCTAAAATGCTTTCAGAGAGCATTGCATGCTACAGAGCAATCTTTTGTAAAAGAAAAAGTCAATTAATGAGGAAAACTTCATCATTGTTTTATTTTGAGAAATTGCACAGCCACTCTAATCTTTAGCAACCATCATCCTAGCCAGTCAGCGACCTTTAACATCGAGGCAATCTTTCCACCAGCAAAAAGATTATGGCTCACTGAAGGCTCAGATGATGGTTAGCATTTTTATCAATAAAGCATTTTTATATAATGGTATGGCATTTTAGACATAATATTTTTTATACT
The DNA here is from genome assembly GCF_016433145.1 of Gracilinanus agilis. Taxonomy (NCBI): domain Eukaryota; kingdom Metazoa; phylum Chordata; class Mammalia; order Didelphimorphia; family Didelphidae; genus Gracilinanus; species Gracilinanus agilis. Next base: position 110,808,220 of record NC_058132.1, on the reverse strand, counting down.
TAATAGACTACTGGATAGTGTAAACATAACTTTTATAATGAACTGGGAAAACAAACATTTTGTGTGTCTTGCTTTATTCTGACATTCTCTTTATTATGGTGGTCTGGAACTGAACCTGCAATATCTTTGAGATATACCTGTAATGTCGGTGATGGCTTATACATTAAACATGATAACTTTCTATCTTCCCAGTTCTGCATCACTGGAGAAAGAGGAAGCACCACGGTCTTCTGATGCTCTGCTACGTGTTGTTTCCCTTCTCAGTTCGGTGGTCTCTCAGCCTTTACTATATTTGCCTGTATTGGTGCTACCTGTTTTAGATTACATATCCTTTAAGGAATTATAGATCATGTTCTGGTAAGAGTTCTAGATTTTTAGGAAACATCTGGGTTCCAATTTCACTTTGGATACTTAACCTTTCTAATATTCAGGTTCTTCATCTCTAAAATTGGAATAATAATACTTCATAGAATTGTTTGGAGGATATAATATGGATCAGTGGCTAGAATGCTGGACAGTGCTGGACTTAAGAGTCAGGAAGACTTTGCCTCAGACATTTACCAGTTGTGTGATCCTGTGCCAGTCATTTAATCTCTCAGCCTCAGTTTCCTTAGCTGTAAGATGGAGATAATGATAACAAACATCTACCTCAGAGAGTTGTTGTGAGGATCAAATGTTGCAAACTGGAAAGTACTATATAAATGCCAGTTATCATCAAGTGGTCTGCCAGGTGGCAAAGAAGATCTTTATCTTTGACTCTGAAGGCAGGAAGGGTCATTTTCATGAGTTCAAATCTGGTCTCAGAAATTTACTACCTTGTGATTCTGGGCAAGTCACTTAACCCTGTCATCTGTAAAATGAACTGAAGAAGGAAATGGCAAGCCATTCCAGTATCTTTGCCAAGAAAACCCCAAATTGGGTCACAAAGTGTAGTCATATACAACTGAACAACAATTATTAAACGAGAGAATGTATACATAGCAGCTTATAAACCTTAAAGTGCTCTATGGTACTTATCATCATTATTATTATATTTGCTATAATATTATATTTACTATAGTAAATGGAGGAGAAAATGGAGGCAGTGAAGGTATTATGCTCTGAAAGTTGTGAAAATCTCGTGAACATTGAGAGAGCTATTGGCTGATTTTCTCCCTTCCTCTTCTTCCCCCAGGTTACCTCTCCTTACTTTGATCTGTCGTTTACCAATAATTGACAATGCATCAGTTAACTCACAGTTTTTGATTTGATCTTTGGTGTTGGATCGCTGGAGAAGCTGTGGTGGTTCTAGGTATAGAGTGACATCTTGTGGCAAAATGAGTGAAAAATATTTCTGTAACTACATCTGATATAGGATTCTGTTTCCCAAAATTTTCCAAGATATGAAAATAAATAAATGTGAACTCTCTTAGATTTTTGGTGCACATATATGGGTTTTATTTTACTAGTTGAACAAGAATTTCACATTTTCAAATCAAATCATTTCTTTGTTGATGTTAAGTGTAAGATGGGATATTTATGGTGATTATATACATAAGTTCCTGGCTCTTTTGAAATAGTAAAACAGTGAATGTTACTGGAGGCATTAAAATTCCAGTGTCATCGGCTTAGAGCAGGAAAAGACCTTTGAAACTATCTAGTCCAACCAAATCCTCAGAAAGCAGATGTGACTCATCCCATCCCAATACCAAGGCATCTTCTGCTCTACCTGGAAAGTTCTTGTATAATTGAGGATATTTTCATATATTTAGCTTAAATTTTCTTTGACTTCTCTAGGTTTCATTAATAATTACATGCTATCTTTAAAAAGATTTTACCTTTTGTCTTAGTATCAGTTCTAAGACAAGAATGGCAAGGGCTAGACAATTGAGGATAAGTGACTTGACCAGGGCCACACAGCTAGGAAATGTCTGAGGCTAGAATCAAACCCAGATCTTTCCAATTCCAGACCTGGTATTCTATCCACTGTATTACCTAGCTGCCCCAGTATGTGCTATTCTTTTGCATTAATTTTTTTTTTTAAATTGGACCTTTGATTTCATTGGGATAATGAACTCCTGGTGCAAGAATTCCTTCTCCCAATGCAAATCTATAGCTTCAAGTTTAAGAGGATTACCTGAAATGCTGAGAGACTGAACTACTTGCCCTGCATGACCCAGTCTGTCTGGATCAGCAGTCAATACTGTTAGGTTTTCCTGATTCTGAAGCTTATTATTTTTTAAAAATAACAAAGAAACCCATTTGTTGGAGTTGATGACAAAACAGAAATTAGAAAAAGTATATATTAGGGAATATATGCCAGAAAATACAGAAAGAGCTCTCTCATTGAGAGCAAGGTAACTCAATTCTACTATGAGCGAGAATTCCAGATCTTATTCAAGGGGAAATTTCCCCAAGACACCAGTATAGCAGGCAGAGGACAGGGATATGAGAGAGATGGCCAGCTCCTCTCATTTGGTTTCTGAGACCAAATCTTAATCCACTTTATCATGCTGTTCCTAATTATACAAACTAGTTAAAGAATTAAATTATATTGAGCATCAGTTTTGAGGTCCTCCATAATCTGACCCAGTCCATGTCTCCAGTTTTATTTTTTGCTGGTCCCAACATTGATCTTCTAACTATAGCGATGGGCAAACTATGGCCCCCAGGCCAGATGAGGCCCCCTGAAATGTTCTATCCTACCACCGTGAGACAATATTCCTAATCTGACAAATACAATGAGTAGGATACAGTACAATGAAACTTCGAAAGAGTTGCCTTAGAAACAGACTGATAGATGAGCATTTCCTTTCCTTTGGCCCCCTCTTTAAAAAGTTTGCCCATCAATGATCTACTACATTTAGTCCTTTTTTGGTTCATATTTCCTCCACATATTAATATGTTCCATAATAACTCGATGCCTTTACTTAGATAATCATGTGCTGGCCTCAACTCTGGACCAACTAGTTATTACTAGGGACAGTGTACTATTTGGGGTAATCTCAATACAAATACAAATTCAACTTAAGGTAATTCTAGTGCAAATTCTATTTGCAGATTTTATATGATACATACACTAAAAAGCAAAGTATTTAATTAAGTTAGAATAGTAAGGTGACTTATAAGGAAAACAAAGGCCAAATAAGGGCAATAACATTATAATTATTTTTAAACCCTTACCTTCTACCTTAGAATCAGTACTGCATATTGGTTCCAAGGCAGAAGAGTGGTAAGGACTAGGCAATGGGGGTTAAGTGACTTGCCCAGGGTCACACAGCTAGAAAATGTCTGAAGCCAGATCTGACCCCAGAACCTCCCATCTCCAGACTTGGTTCTTTATCCACTGAACTACCCCAGTAGTATTATTTTTAAGTCTCTGTATGCTCCATACATGAAATGGTTCAACATGTAACAATGAAAAAAATCAATCAATAGGTACTTAAGAAGGTCCTACTACATGCCAAGTTCACAAAGAAAATGTGAAACCATTGCTGCCTTTGGAGACTTTATATCAAAATAGATGCAAAATAATTTTGAGAGGAAAGGATTAATAAAGACTTCATGTAAAGGTGGCACTTGAGGAAAGCCTTGAATGAAATGAGGTATCTTAAGAAGTGGAAGTGAAGAGAGGATGTTTTCGAGGTATGGAAGGTTGCTCAGACAGATACGAGAGCTGGAGAGCTGTGTATGAAGAAAAGAGAAAAGACTGGTTTAGCTGACATATTGTGCGTGAAAAGAAGTAAGTCTCAATTAAAATTTTATTCCTCAACCATTCTTCATCCTAGTTAATTATTTCCTTATTATCCTGTGTAGAGCTTGATTTGTATATATTTGTTTGCTTGTTGTCTCCTCCAGTAGATTGTAAACTCCTTGAGGACAGAAACTTTTTGTATGCTCGGTATGGTGCCTGACACATAGTAGGAACTTAATAAATGTTTATTGGTTGATTGATTGAAATAATGCATGACAAGCTTGATAGGTATGTTGGAATCAGGTTGTGAAGGGCTTTAAGTACCAAATAAAAGAGTTCCTATTTGATCCCAGAGGATGTAAGGAGACGTTGGGATTGGAAGTGGAGTGGCTTGGTCAGTTCTGTGTTAGCATCTCTGCAGAAGTAACTCTTCATGGAGAATCAGAAAAAATCATGTGAGTGGTGGTAAATACACATGTATTAGTGACTATATTAAAACATATCTCAGAATCAGCGAGGCGGTGTCATGGATTGAGAGCTAGACCTGGGGAATGGGAAGTCCTGGGTTCAAATCTGACCTCAGACACTTCTAGCTCTGTGTCACTGGGCAAGTTACTTGACCCTCATTGTCTAGCCCTTACTGCTCTTCTGCTTTGAAACTAATACACAGTACTGATTTTAAGACAAAAGATGAGGGTTAAAAAAACATATTATATCTTCTTGGAAGCAAAGATTTACCTTAACTCCAGCCTTGGATTGCCATCTTCTTCCATGTGGATTGGATTTCCTGGCTTCCATTCATCTAATCTCTAGGGTCTACAGTTGTTGCATGAAGGCTGTAAGAAATGTCCCATGTTGGTAAACTGCAATATAGGATCAGACTGTTCCACTTCTCAATATTGTTCTCAATGGCTGGCGAGATCGCTTGAATTGCTACCATGATGCCTCTACCTTGCAGCCCTACTTGCTTGAAATGAACCTGTGGCTCCTGACTTGATTCCTGCCTCTCTCTGGTGTTCTGTAATCCCTGGGCTAGTCCTAATAAATGGTAGCTTCCATTCTTCAGTTGTTATTGGTAATGAGATCAGAAAGCAGCTAACCATTACAGGTGATGGCTTTTAAGACTCCTGTTATATTTATATTATTTGCTTTCCTTCAAATGACCTATTTACTGGTCCCCCACCTCCCAATCTCCTTTATGTTTCTCCATTGCTCATTAAGATGTAGTTCATATTCTATACTCATTCCTTTAGCAAATATTTAAGTAGCTACCATGCAAGCCACTTCTTCCATGAAACCTTCTCTAATTCCTGTCAGCAATGCTTTATTGATCTCTCTTTCTCTTCTGCATTCCTACTGAATTTCTAGTCTTTCTAAAAATTTTAGCAGCCACTAGCTCTCTAATTTTTTCAGGTGTATGAGTTTTGACGGTCTCACAAGTTTCTTTATAATGCTGGGGTCAATGCTAGGCACATAGTAGGGGCTTAGAGAACAGAGTAATAATAATAAAAATGATAACTAACATTTTTATGTCATGATTATATGCATAATGGAATTGTGGATTGAAAGCTATCTTTAGAATCAGGAAGACTTGGTTTCAAGTCCAGCCTTTGGACATATTTGACTGCGTGACTGAATAAGTTATGTGAGTTCTCAACTCTCTATGTCAGTGGTATACAATCATTTTTAATCTTAGATCCCTTTATGCTCTTAAAAACTATTGAGGGGGGCAGCTGGGTAGCTCAGTGGATTGAGAGTCAGGCCTAGAGATGGGAGGTCCTAGGTTCAAATCCAGCCTCAGACACTTCCCAGCTGTGTGACCCTGGGCAAGTCACTTGATCCCCATTGCCCACCCTTACCACTCTTCCACCAATAAGTCAATACATAGAAGTTAAGGGTTTAAAATAAAAAAAACTATTGAGGACATCAATGAGCTTTTAAAATAATAATAAATAAGAATATCTAGTATTTACATTGCTTCTTCTCTGTGCTCAACCCTGTGCTAAATACTTTACAGATATCAACTCATGTGATCCTCAAAACCACCTTTGTGGGGAGGGTAGAGTAGGTGTTATTATTATTATCCTCATTTTAAAGATGAGGAAACTGAGTCAAACAGAGGTTAAGTGACTTAAGGTCACATCTATTAAGTATCTGAGGTTGGATTTGAATTCAGGTCTTCCCGACTCCTATCCCAGTGCTCTATCTACCCTCTATCTAGCTGTCTTGATGTATGGGACATCTATTGACCTTTACTATTTCAGAAATTAAAGGGGTAGTTGGGTGGCTCAGTCTATTGAGAGCCCTTCCTAGAGACAAGGTGTCCTGGGTTCAGATCTGACCTCAGACACTTCCTAGCTGTGTGACCCTGGGCAAGTCACTTAACCCCTATTGCCTAGCCCTTACCAGTCTTCTGCCTTGGCACCAACACACAGTATTAATTCTAAGATGGAAGTTAAGGGTTTAAAAAAAACCATTAAAACTGATGCCCTAAAATATTTATTGATTCATTTTATATAAATGACATTTTTCTAAAAATAATTATATTTTCTCTCAAAAAATGACTGAGGAAAGTGGCATGGTTTTACATATTTTGGCCAATCTGTTTATTATCTGGCTTAAAAGAAGGCAGTTGGATTCTCACAGCTGCTTCTGCATTCACTGTTGTAATGTGTTGTTTTGGTTGAAGTCTATAAAGAAGATCCAGCCTCATATTTGAATAAGTATTTCAATAAGCAAATATATCTTAGTACAGAAATAGTTCTGGTTTCCTGCAGACCACACTTTAGGAACTAATAAAGCAATTCCTTTAGATTTTAAGTTGCGAAGTAGGAGCTGAACAATCTTAATGGAGGGAATTTCTTCATCTAGGAGGTCTTATTCCTATCTCTAAGATTTGCAGAACAATTTAAATACATTAACTCGTCTGATCCACACAAAAACTCCATGAGACAGGATTTACTATTTTCCCCATTTTATTACTGAAGAAAGAGAAATGAAGAAAGAGAAATGAAATGATTTGCCTAGAATTAAGGTCCTGAGGTGGATTTGAATTTAGGTCTTCCTGACTTCTAGGCTGGTGCTCTTATCTTCTACACCACCAAAACAAAAGAGTTAATGACTCACGGGATCTAGTTCCCTCTATTTCTAGTTTCACAGGAGGCACATGTATAGGAGTGGGATGAAACTTCTCATGGATATTTTTTCCTAAACAAGTTGACGTCTAACCTTGTGTCCCTTACCTCCATCTTGTATTTGTTTTGTTGATTTTTAAAAAAGTGTATGTAAGATATTGCTTTTATCTTTATTTAATCTTACAAAACTTGGTACATATTCTAGCATATTCAAACATTTGTGGATTTCAACTCCATCATCTAAAATGTTTGCTACTCTGACTAGTCTTGAGACTCTGTTAAGCATATCATTTATATTTATCATAATCATTAGTTTTTCATAACTTGTTATTTTTGAGTTCCCCTACTCCAACTTAATTTAAAAAACATATTAAATATAAGTCACTGCTTTCTTTTTTTTTATACTCTTAAACATACTTTTCCCAAATTTAGGATGCAAGTCAGAATTCTGTCTGGCTTTTCCTTCCTTTTCTTTTTTTCTTCTGTTACAAATTTTATGTTGAAGCTGCTTCTTCCTCTGACCTTTTCCCCCTTTCCAACTTACCTACAAGTGTTTCCTGTTTGATGGGAATCAGATATCAAAATAGAAATTCTTCTTATTGCTTTCTTTTACTTCTAAAGACTGAAATGATCTGAAAAAATTCAAGGATTTGTTAATAGTTCTGCTTTTAGTGGGTGGCAGTTAGGTAGCTCAGTGGATTGAAAGTCACACCTAGAGATGAGAAGTCTTGGGTTCAAATCTGGCCTCAGACATTTCCTAAGTATGTGACTCTGGACAAGTCACTTAACCCCCCCCCCAACCCCCCATTGCCTAGCTCTCACCACTCTTCTGCCTTGGAGCACAATATTGATTCTAAGATGAAAGTTAGAGGTTTAAAAAAAAAAGAGTTCTGCTTTGTACAGAGAGAAAGAAAACAATCAGGTGGCTACTCAATTTTCTCCAGTTATATTAACAGGGAATAGATTGTAAATCATAACCATAATAGTAATACCAATTCCACTCCCTCTGGGAAGGAAGAACAGGACGTAGTTGTCCAGATAACCTTAGTCCCTTATCACTGTTAGAACATACTTCTGAGCCAGACTTGTAACTTTTTACTCAAACCCCTCATCTCTTTCCTCTTTTCTGTCCAAGTGGTCTGTAGTTTGCTGAAAAACAAATGGCTTGTTTTTCTATCTTTATTGATCCTTGATTAAATGTTCTTCTACATACTTTCACTTATGATTCTTGGAACTCCTCACATGAATTTATCATTTTAATATTCAGTGCTTCTCTGCATCCTCTCTCTTATATAGTCTGTTCCCTTTTGAATAAGTTATAAAGTTCCAGAGCCATATTCCAGTTATGAGTCTTATCTCACATTCTCCACTTTACTTATAATATCACATTTTCATCCTTATGTTAGGAATTCTTGATTCCTTTGCTTGTTACTCATATCAAAATCCTTTGCTTAGAAATACCTGAATCCATGGGTTTTATTGCTTTGGATTTTGCTACATTCAAGCTGTATCTCATTTTATTTTTGCATTGTAACTTGTCTATGGTACTGAGCACAGTATATATGTGTAGGCAGTTTTATTCCTTCCTTTGCTTTTCAGTTGAAAGCCTTCTTGATTAAAATTTCAGAACTTTTGTCCTATTTCCTAGTAGCTTCCCTAGAGGGCTCTTTCAGAGTATCATCAACTCTGAAGTTGTCACTTTCCTTTTTACTATGTTGGCACCTTGGTATCCACATCCAACTTGTTTTTTCTTGACTCACTAACTTTGAATTGACTTTTTCATCCATATTAATTAACTTGTGTATTGTTACCACAAATCTATCTATCTATCAATCTATCTATCTATCTATCTATCTATCTATCTATCTATCTATCTATCTATCTATCTATCTATCTATCTAATTGTACCATGAGATATGAGGGTCCACATGCAGTAAAATGGGGTAAGGGATACATGTATAATTAGTACTTGCATCAATCAACTATAGCTGATCTCTATATCTGTGAGGTATAGTAGAGGTCTCAGATAATGAACAAGTGTAGTCAGCTGTAGCCTCACTTTCTTATCAGGGACCAAATACATATACCAGATTAAAAGCCCAGGCTAAAAAGAGCAGCAAAAGGTCTGAATATAAGGCAAGTCTGATTATTGATAGCTTTAATTTCTTTATCTAAAATTTGCTTGTTTATTTCCTTTGATCATTTGTCAATTGGATGGCTTGTATTCTTATAAATTTGACTTAGTTCTCTCTCTATATTGGAGAAACTAGATCTTTATCAGAGAAATTTGCTATATATTTTTTCCAATTTGTTGTTTCTCTTCGAATTCTTGGTGATATTGGTATTGTTTATACAAAACTTTTTAATTTAATCTAATCAAAATGGTTAATTTTATATCCTGTAATGTTCTATCCCTTGTTTGGTCATAAATTCTTCCCTTCTCCATAGATCTAACAAGTAAACTATTCTACCTTCCCCTAATTTGTTTATGGTGTCATCCTTTATGTCTAAATCAGATACACATTTAGACTGTATCAGTTTTTGTCAAATAGTGAGTTCTTAACCCCAAAGAGAAGGTCTTTGGGTTTAGCAAACACTAGGTTGCTAAGCCAATTTACCTTAGTATATTGTGTACCTATTCTATTCTTTTTTTTTTTAAACCCTTACCTTCTGTCTTGGAGCCAATTGGCTCCAAGGCAGAAGAGTGGTAAGGGCTAGGCAATGGGGGTCAAGTGACTTGCCCAGGGTTACACAGCTAGGAAGTGTCTGAGGCCAGATTTGAACCTAGGACCTCCCATCTCTAGGTCTGGCTCTCAATCCACTGAGCCACCCAGCTGCTCCCTATTCTATTGATTTAAAATTCCATTTTTTAACAGTACCAATCTGTTTCATTGATCACTACTTTATAGTACAGTTTGAGATCTGATATTGCTAGGTCACATTTTTTTTCATTAATTCCATTGATATTCTTGTAATTTTGTTCTTCCAGCTGAATTTTGTTATTATTTTTCTAGATCGATAAAATAATATTTGGTACTTTGATTATAATAGTACTGAATAGGTAAATTAATTTGGTGGAATTATTTTTATTATATTTGCTTGGCTTACTCATTAGCAATTAATATTTTTCTAATTGTTTAGATTGATTTTATTTCTGTGAAAAGTATTTTACAGTTGTGTTCATATAATTCCTGTGTTTGTCTTGGCAAGCATATTTCCAGGTACTTTATACTATGTATAATTTAAATGAAATTTCTCTTTCTATCTCTTGCAACTGAAAATACTGATGATTTATATAGGTTTATTTTGAATCCTGCAATTTTACTAAAGTTATTAGTTATTTAAACTATTTTAAAAATTGATTCTTTTGGATTCTCTAAGTATACCACTATATCATCTGCAAAAAGTGATAGCTGAGTTTCTTCATTGCCAACTTTAATTCCTTCAATTTCTTTTTCTTCTCTTATTGCTAGCAGTAGCATTTCTAGTACAATATTAAAAATAGTGGTGATAATGGTAATTCTTGCTTCACTTTGATCATATTGGGAAAGCTTCTAACTTATCCCCATTGAAGATGATAGTTGTGGATAGAGTTTGAGAGCTCTTGAATATGGCCATAATATTCCTGGGAGTTGTTATTTGGCAATTTATTTCAGGAGGTGATCAATGGATTCCTGCAATTTCTATTTTACCTTCTTGTTCAAGAATATCAAAGGAATTTTCTTTGATAGTTTCTTGTAATTTAACATCTAGGATTTTTTTTATCATGACTTTCAGGTAGTCTGATAATTCCTAAGTTGTATCCTGTGGATCTGTTTTCCAGGTCAGATTTTTTTCAATAAGATATTTTACTTACTTCTTTTTTCATTCTTTTGATTTTGTTTTATTGTTTCTTGAAGTGTCATGTAGTTATTAGTTTCTATTTGCCTGATTCTAATTTTTAAAGAATTATTTTCTTCCATGAATTTTCAAATTTCCTTTCCATTGGTCAATTTTACTTTTAAAGAAACTCTTTTCTTCATTGAATTTTGTACCACTTTTCCCATTTAGCCAATTTTGCTTTGCATTGCTTTCATTTCTCTTCCTCATTTTCCCTTAGCCTCTCTTATTTGATTTTTGAAATCCTTTTCAAACACTTCCCAAGCCTGAGATCAATTCATATTTTTCTTTGAAGCTTTGCATCTCACTGTTCCTTCTGAGTCTATGCCTTGGGCTTCTTTGTCTCCATAATAATTTCCTATGTTTAGGTGTTTTTTTTTAATGTTTCCTCATTTTCCCAGTCTTTTCCTTGACTTAAAGGTGGGCTTTGTTCTCAGGGTGGAAGGGACACTTTCTTATACTTTAGTTTTTCCTTGCTGTTCCTCTCAGCTCTAGTTCTGGGTTTCTGCCAGTTTCAGTTCTTCCAAAGTGGTATGACAGCTTGTGGGTTGGGAGCTCTGAATGCCACCTCTTACTTCTGATTCAGTCTCCTTTAGGAACTGCTGATGACTTGCTGTGAGCTACCTTGTGCTGGGGCTCAAGGTCTAATCTCAAGCTTGGGCAAGGGCTCAGACCCTCATTCTAGCCTTACACTAGCCAGGCAGTGCTTATGCCTCAGTGTAGGCTTGTGCTAGGGGTTGGAACTTTAAGGGATAGGTGTGGGGTGTTCTGATGTTAGGTTAGGTCTCAGGGTCTTGAAGTTGGCTTGGGTCCAGGTTCAGAACATGGAACAATAGGTGTGGGGTGAGGGGACTTGCTTTTGGATTGTACTAGTACTCCTTGGTGCAGCCTTGCTGTGGGCTGCACTCCCCTCTTACCCCAGTGAACTAGACCTTCTCTGCCTACCTTTCAAGTTGTTTTCTTCAGGAAAATTGCTTCACTCTGTCTCCTTGGTTCTATCACTCTAGTATTTTTTAAAGCATTATTTTAAGGTTATTTGGAGCTAATTCTCACAGAAGTTTGACTTTTGCATGCCTCTATTCTGCCATTTTGTCTCTGCTTTCTAATATCTCCATTTTATAGTGTAAGGGTTAAAAATTAAGGTTGGACTAAATATAGGAGAATGTGGTCACCAAAATTAATATATATTGTCAAATGACTTTTTTTAGCAGCTTCATTTACAAAATAGAGGGAAAAGTAATGTAGAGAAATAAGAAAGAGGGTAGAGAAGGTATCTATCCTATTACACTAGATAATTACTCTAGCCAGGTTTGAACCAGGCAGGGCTCATTAACCCTCCACTGGAGGACCTTCAGCCAGAGGGCCATTTAGCCGGAGGACCTGGTGGTGAATAACCTCTCCAGAGCCAGGAAAGGAGTCAGCCTTTTTCACTCACCCATGTTGTAGTCCAAAAGGAATAACCAAGAGCAGTCTTAACAGAAGCAGTCCAAGCTGAGCTCCCCAAGCCAGAGCTCCTTCAAGGCCAAGTTTGAAGGAGAAAGTGTGTCTGGACAGGAAGTTCAAAGTTTTTATAGTGATTTTTCCACATCAATTCCTGCCCTTTCTTCCACTTTACGGGGATCAATTGCCATCTATACCTTTGCTTAGGACTACCTAGAGGGCAGTCAGTTGTTTCTGGGTTGTCACCCACTTTAGCATATGAGTTGCGGATCTCCCCCACTTAGGCATTAAGTAGGGAGTATATGCTTCTGGTTATTAAATTTAAAAGTAGGGGAGGGGAAGAGTTAATCCCATCTTCACAATAGATTATGAAACCTAGGTTCAAAGAGGTTCAGTGACTAAGCCATGGTCATAGAGTTTATAAGTGTTAGAGGCAGGATTTTAAACTAAGTTTTCCTGACTTCAAGACCAATATCCAATTTACTATAAAATGCAAAATTCATGATTTATTGACAGATATGGAAAAGTCATCTCTATAGAGATCTAATGAAATTTTAAAATGAGCAGGAGTAGTTTAAATACTGAACTATAAATTCTTCATAGAAATCAAACCATATAAACCTTCTACTTTAAAAAAGGAATTAAAGATGACAAGGCAAACATATCAAATTGTAATATGATATACAACACCTACAAGAAACAAATATGAGTCAATAAACTCAAATCTCTCCCAGTCTCCATAAATGGATGGTTGAAGGATAGGAGTAGTTAAAAAAAGGAAATACACATTGTAAATCATAAAAATATCCAACCTTACTAATAACAAAATAGCACTATTTCATACCTATTTGGCAGAAATTATTAAAAATACTAAAACTAAATAGGAGTAGGGATTTTGAAGAAAGGATATACATATATTGATGGTAGAATTACAATGCTCTGAAAGAGCAATCTAGTACTGTGTACCCTTCTGTCCAGAAACTCCATCAATGGAAATATACCCCAAAGCTTCTAATTATAGATTTAGATATAGAAGAGACATCAGAGACCATCAAATGCAATCTCTCTCACTAATACAAATGGAGAAACTAAAGCCCAGGGAAAGGAATCAACTTGCCAAAAGTCATAGTGCCTGGCACATAGAAATTAGCAATTATTTTTATTGTTGTATTGTTTGTGGCCAGAAATTTGAATTAGTTCTTTGCTGCTAAAGGGAAGACAATTATGGTTAGAATAATTCATATTTGTACACTGTTTACAAAATGCAAAAATGCAATTCACATCTCCATTTTATAGATAAGGAAATCTTTTCTAAGAGAGGTTAAGTGACCTATCCATACCCAGCAATAAACTGGAGTGGGGCTTTGAGCCCAAGTTTCCTAACTGGAGATCTAGTATTCATCTCTATATGATCCATTATCTCCTCAATCCTGGTTGGGCAGGAAGTAACTTTTTGTAGTGAACTGAATCTGAATCAAGCGGATTTTTGGAATGAAATGATACTCTTATTTGCTGTCCAACAGTCAACTAAAGGAAGTTTACTTAGCCATAGAAAGGATACTCAATAGGGAAACAACAGAGTGCTTAGGGAGGCATGGACCTCCTTAGCTTTCATATGGAAATGATTCCAGGCAGCAGGGAAGAGTGCGATAACCCACCTGAGCTTATGCTATCTTCCAAGTCTGAAGGACTCCCTTCCTCCACCTATGTGATACATGGGAAGCCACATCATTAAATCTTGATTCCCTGGGTCAATCAAGTCTTGGAGACAGATTCCTTGGTTTTTAGGGAAAAAAAAAACCTAAAAAAAATCTTTGTAAGGATGTGTGTGTTTGTGCTCTGTGTGTGTGTGTGTGTGTGTGTAGGTCGGACCATGACTGACTCTACTTCTGTTTACAGATAAGGAAAACTAAGCTTAAATAGTTTAAGTATTTAAAGAAAGCTTACTTTGCTGCTATGTAATACAGGCTGGACCAGAACCAAGGTCTGCATAACTCTTAATTTACTTTGCATTAGTAATTAGTGCTTGTCCATACATTAATGTAACAAACTACATTTTACTGAAATAGCCATTTTATATAATCCTTTGAAAATTATATTTTATTCATAGTATAGCATATTTCTAAAAGTGTTTAATACCCTCATTATTAATTTATTTATGGTAAATTTTCATCTGTTATCTGACCATAATGAGGGTTAGTGAAGTTTCTTGGGGTTTGTAGCATATATGAAGTCTCCACAGCAATATTGGCACACAATAGACACTATATAAAAATACTTATTCACTTCCCTTTTCATATGGGTTCGTACTTACTTGGCTCTCATTTCTTCTTGACTTTTAGGTACTGATAACTTTAGGAGCTAAAACTAACATATAGACTTTATTAATACATGAGAGAACATTAAAATATTAAATATGAGCAATTGCTGTAATACTTATCACATCCTTAAGCTATTTAGGAAATTGATTTGACTCTAGAAAAATATTCCACCATTCACAAAACCCTTTTCAGAAATAGGTTATGTGCTCCTATTTTTTACCATATTAAGATGAGAATAAATCAAACAACAAATATTTGTTGAGTGCTTACCATTTACTTGCCACTGTTTAAGTCAACGGTTGGCAACCTTTTTGGCTGTGAGAGCCATAAACGCCTGTGGAAGGAGGGAGGAGGATGGAGGCGGAAGGCGCTGGAATATGGGGCTGGGGCTGAAGGGCCCCCTGGGGCACATCCTGGGGCTCTGCCCCAACTGGCTGGTGGGGAGGTGGAGCCAGATATGGCTTGAGAGCCATATGTTGCCAATCCCTGATTTAAGTCATTGTTCAAAGAATAAAATAAGGAATATAGATATAGTTCCTTCCTTTTGCAAGTTTATGATTTAGTTTAGATCATATAAATACACATGAAACCAAGAAACAGAATTTTTTCCTAACTTGTTTTTGTGAAGTTTTTGTTTTTATATAATCTTTATTTATAATTATGTCTCATCTCTCTCTTCTAGCCAGTGAGTTATCCCTTCAATCAATCAAAAAACAATAAATCACCAAACATTTTTAATTACTTTCTATGTATTCATCCTAGGCATGTGGCATAGCCAGTGTAAGGTCACAGAGATGGAAGCTGGAGTGTCAAATGTGAAGAAGTGAGAGAAGACCAGTTTGGCCAGACCAGAGAACATAGAAAAAGGAGCAATATGTAATGATGCTAGAAAGGTAGACTGGGGACAGATTACATAAGGCTTTAAAAGACAAACTTGGAAGTTTATTTTTTAAAAAGAGATAATAGGGAACCATTGGAGTTTGTTGAATAGAGGAGTGATCTGATCAGATCTGATCAGTGCTTAAGTGAAATCACTTTGGAAGCAGTGTGAAAGAAAGACTGGAGTGGGGAAAGACTTAAAAATGAAGATGATCAGTTAGGATGTCCAGCTAAGAGGAATAAAAGCCCCTCTATTTAGCGGAGTTGTTATTTTTTCTTTTAAAAGAGAAAAAATTCAACAAAGTCAACTAATATTCAGTAAGACTATCTGAAAGTGTATGTAGTATTTTATATCTCTATAGTCTCTTTATTATAGAAAGAAGGGAGGGAATAAGTGGAATAAGTTTTTTGTAGTTAGGCTAGAAATGTTATTAGAGTTCAGTGAAGGGAAGATCAATTTGAGCTGCAGTAGTTGAGGAAAGTTTCATGCTAGAGGTAGACTTGAGTAGGACCTTGAAGGATGGGTAGAGTTTGAAAAAGTGGGAAGTCAGAAGGAACGATTTTAGGCAAAGAAAATGAAGTGAACAAAGAATTACAAGTTGGAGGGATCATTTTGTTTTATAGGTCAGTGAGAAGAGAGACTCGTTCAGAAGGTTCTAGAGAAAGACAATTATGCTCAGTTATGCAGTTTTTAAAGGTATTGAATAAAGAATGGAATTAGACATGTTTTTTTTCTCCATTGGCATGATTAAATTTGATAGCAGAGAACATATGGTGCTAGCTAGTCAAAGGAATAAATGTTTTTTAAAAATATAGTTGATTGATCAACAATAATTTATGAAGAACTTATAGTAGGATAGGTGCTTTTTAGGAGCTACAATTTAGACAAAAAAAAGAATCCCTGTCCTCAAAGATCTTAAAATCTTTAAGAGGAGATAACATGGACATATACAAGTAAAACAACAGACTGGTGTTGGCCCAGAGAACCTGAGGTGTTGTCACCTTCTACTAAAGAATCCTAGATCTCCACTTGTGGACTGGGTTCAGTCTTGAGTAAGCCTTGACCTTTAAGGATTGGAGTCATGATCTTTTCTTCCTACAGATTCCTCTGACTTCCTCTCCTGAAGCCCCAGAGAAAAACCATATTAAGTTTAAGTCTAGTTCATATTTAGAATCTCTCTTAAAGGAATTATGAAGGCATGCAATGCACAATGTAGATCATGTATGGGACAGCTATTTGTTTTCTTTATATAAAAGAAATGCTTAAAAAAAAGACAATGTAATAACTTCTGGCAATGGGTACTCACAAAAAACCTGGAATTAGTAGTTCTTCTCAATTTTGGAAGAGAGGAAACTAACATGAAATTGTCTCGGGGGTGAGAGTGCAGAAGTTTGGGCTATCATGGGAGTTTTGGGACTCTGGAGGAGGGAAAAAGAGAGAATGAGAAGGGAGAGATGTCGGTTGTCTCAGTAACTGGTGTTGGCAACATTAACAGGTCCCTTTTTTTCAAGATTATGAGAGGTGATCTGTGCAGGGAAAAGTATAGAGAGGTGTGCTTGTATATTTTTATTTAATTTTGTGTTAATAATATATTTGTCTGATTTAATATTATTTCTCATAAGCACTTATGTTCAGTTCTGTACTTATCGAACCTAAGTTATACAACTCGAGCCACAGAGGAGGGAGGGACTTTTTATGTCACAGGGCTGGGATGGGGAAGGGGAAAAATAAACACCAGAGCACCATTAGAGAATTCTATTCTCTGAGGCATAAAAATGAGCCACTTCACAACTATAATTCTAAGGGCAGAATTCCTATGAACACAGGACATATCTCATAAATTTGCTCCTTAGACATGAGCCTGAACATGCATTGATGGAGTTAAAACATGATATGCTAACCCAAGGGCAGCAAAATGGCACAGTGGATGGAATATTGTGCCTGGAGTCAGAAAGACCTGAGTTCAAATTTAGCCTCAGACATTTATTAGCTGTGCGACCCTGGGAAAGTCATTTCACTTGTTTGTTCAGTTTTCTCATTTGTAAAATGAGCTGGAGAAGGAAATGATGAACTACTCCAGTATTTTTGTCAAGAAAACCTTGAATAGGGTTTCAGAGTCAGAAATGACTAAAAATGACTGAACTACAACAGTGACATAACTCTTTTTTCGCATTTCAAATTATTATTATTTTAAAAATATTTTTTCATGTTTACATAATTCATTTTATTTTTTTCTCCTTTTCCTTCCCCCATCTCAGAGCCGACAAGCAATTCCATTGGGTAATACAAATGTTATCACTTGATACATATTTCCATATTATTCATTTTTTCAAACATTTATTAATATTCATTTTTAACATGGTTACATGATTCATGCTCCTCCTTTCCCCTTCGCCCCCCCGCAATCCTCCCACCCATGGCTGATGCACATTTCCACTAGTTTTGTCATGTGTCCTTGATCAAGACCAATTCCCAAATTGTTGGTAGTTGCATTGGTGTGGTAGTTTTGAGTCCACACCCTCAATCATGTCCACCCCGACCCATGTGTTCAAGCAGTTGTTTTTCTTATATGTTTCCTCTCCTGCAGTCCTTCCTCTGAATGTGGGTAGCATTATTTACCATAAATCCCTCAGAATTGTCCTGGGTCATTGTATTGCTGCTGGTACAGAGGTCCATTACATTCAATTTTACCATATTATATCAGTCTCTGTGTACAATGTTCTTCTGGCTCTGCTCCTTTCGCTCTGCATCTGTTCCCGGAGGTCTCTCCAGTTCGCCTGGAACTGCTCCAGTTTATTATTCCTTTGAGCACAATAGTATTCCATCACCAGCATATACCACAGTTTGTTCAGCCATTCCCCAATT